>NW_026536144.1:0-254364 GCF_028551555.1 Melozone crissalis
TTTGCGCGAAGAAGCAGCTTCTTCGTCTCCGGGAGCCAGAGAGAGCGACAATTTCGCAAAGGTGATGAAACAAGCTGTACAACACTGCGATTGTGTGCGCAGTTTGCCAACTGAGAGAAAACAGTACCTGACCACTCTCTTGCCTTTTCTATTCACATGAACATTCGATTGGAAGCTGTTTTGGACAACTTTCTTTCTCTTCTTGCAAAACACTCGGCAGACCTGAGTGCAGCCTCTAGAAGACGATGGGAGATGTTTTCTGTGCTGGCACAGTTTCTCCTTGCCAGACAGAGTGGAAAAGCTTTTTGCTAAGATGTAGACGAGAAGAGAGGCTAAAGACGAAGGTACGGTGCTCTGCAGAGCTAAGCACCGCTCCCGGACCTCTTTCGGCAGAAGGCGCACACCGCAGAGCACTGTGAGCGGCAGAATCGTCTTTGCGCGAAGAAGCAGCTTCTTCGTCTCCGGGAGCCGGAGAGAGCGGCAACTTCGCAAAGGTGATGAAACAAGCTGTACAACACTGCGATTGTGTGCGCAGCTTGCCAACTGAGAGAAAACAGTACCTGACCACTCTCCTGCCTTTTCTATTCACATGAACATTCGATTGGAAGCTGTTTTGGACAACTTTCTTTCTCTTCTTGCAAAACACTCGGCAGACCTCCGTGCAGCCTCTAGAACACGATGGGAGATGTTTTCTGTGCTGGCACAGTTTCTCCTTGCCAGACAGAGTGGAAAAGCTTTTTGCTAAGATGTAGACGAGAAGAGAGGCTAAAGACGAAGGTACGGTGCTCTGCAGAGCTAAGCACCGCTCCCGGACCTCATTCGGCAGAAGCCGCACACCGCAGAGCACTGTGAGCGGCAGAATCATCTTTGCGCGAAGAAGCAGCTTCTTCGTCTCCGGGAGCCGGAGAGAGCGGCAACTTCGCAAAGGTGATGAAACAAGCTGTACAACACTGCGATTGTGTGCGCAGCTTGCCAACTGAGAGAAAACAGTACCTGACCACTCTCCTGCCTTTTCTATTCACATGAACATTCGATTGCAAGCTGTTTTGGACAACTTTCTTTCTCTTCTTGCAAAACACTCGGCAGACCTCCGTGCAGCCTCTAGAACACGATGGGAGATGTTTTTTGTGCTGGCACAGTTTCTCCTTGCCAGACAGAGTGGAAAAGCTTTTTGCTATGATGTAGACGAGAAGAGAGGCTAAAGACGAAGGTACGGTGCTCTGCCGAGCTAAGCACCGCTCCCGGGCCTTTTTCGGCAGAAGGCGCACACCGCAGAGCACTGTGAGCGGCAGAATCGTCTTTGCGCGAAGAAGCAGCTTCTTCGTCTCCGGGAGCCGGAGAGAGCGGCAACTTCGCAAAGGTGATGAAACAAGCTGTACAACACTGCGATTGTGTGCGCAGCTTGCCAACTGAGAGAAAACCGTACCTGACCACTCTCCTGCCTTTTCTATTCACTTGAATATTCGATTGGAAGCTGTTTTGGACAACTTTCTTTCTCTTCTTGCAAAACACTCGGCAGACCTGCGTGCAGCCTCTAGAACACGATGGGAGATGTTTTCTGTGCTGGCACAGTTTCTCCTTGCCAGACAGAGTGGAAAAGCTTTTTGCTAAGATGTAGACGAGAAGAGAGGCTAAAGACGAAGGTACGGTGCTCTGCAGAGCAAAGCACCGCTCCCGGGCGTCTTTCGGCAGAAGGCGCACACCGCAGAGCACTGTGAGCGGCAGAATCGTCTTTGCGCGAAGAAGCAGCTTCTTCGTCTCCGGGAGCCGGAGAGAGCGGCAACTTCGCAAAGGTGATGAAACAAGCTGTACAACACTGCGATTGTGTGCGCAGCTTGCCAACTGAGAGAAAACAGTACCTGACCACTCTCCTGCCTTTTCTATTCACATGAACATTCGATTGCAAGCTGTTTTGGACAACTTTCTTTCTCTTCTTGCAAAACACTCGGCAGACCTCCGTGCAGCCTCTAGAACACGATGGGAGATGTTTTCTGTGCTGGCACAGTTTCTCCTTGCCAGACAGAGTGGAAAAGCTTTTTGCTAAGATGTAGACGAGAAGAGAGGCTAAAGAAGCAGGTATGGTGCTCTGCAGAGCTAAGCACAGCTCCCGGGGCTCTTTCGGCAGAAGGCGCACACCGCAGAGCACTGTGAGCGGCAGAATCGTCTTTGCGCGAAGAAGCAGCTTCTTCGTCTCCGGGAGCCGGAGAGAGCGGCAACTTCGCAAAGGTGATGAAACAAGCTGTACAGCACTGCGATTGTGTGCGCAGCTTGCCAAGTGAGAGAAAACAGTACCTGATCACTCTCCTGCCTTTTCTATTCACATGAACATTCGATTGCAAGCTGTTTTGGACAACTTTCTTTCTCTTCTTGCAAAACACTCGGCAGACCTGCGTGCAGCCTCTAGAACACGATGGGAGATGTTTTTTGTGCTGGCACAGTTTCTCCTTGCCAGACAGAGTGGAAAAGCTTTTTGCTAAGATGTAGACGAGAAGAGAGGCTAAAGAAGCTGGTATGGTGCTCTGCAGAGCTAAGACCAGCTCCCGGGGATCTTTCGGCAGAAGGCGCACACCGCAGAGCACTGTGAGCGGCAGAATCGTCTTTGCGCGAAGAAGCAGCTTCTTCGTCTCCGGGAGCCGGAGAGAGCGGCAACTTCGCAAAGGTGATGAAACAAGCTGTACAACACTGCGATTGTGTGCGCAGCTTGCCAACTGAGAGAAAACAGTACCTGACCACTCTCCTGCCTTTTCTATTCACATGAACATTCGATTGCAAGCTGTTTTGGACAACTTTCTTTCTCTTCTTGCAAAACACTCGGCAGACCTGCGTGCAGCCTCTAGAACACGATGGGAGATGTTTTCTGTGCTGGCACAGTTTCTCCTTGCCAGACAGAGTGGAAAAGCTTTTTGCTAAGATGTAGACGAGAAGAGAGGCTAAAGACGAAGGTACGGTGCTCTGCAGAGCTAAGCACAGCTCCCGGGGCTCTTTCGGCAGAAGGCGCACACCGCAGAGCACTGTGAGCGGCAGAATCGTCTTTGCGCGAAGAAGCAACTTCTTCGTCTCCGGGAGCCGGAGAGAGCGGCAACTTCGCAAAGGTGATGAAACAAGCTGTACAACACTGCGATTGTGTGCGCAGCTTGCCAACTGAGAGAAAACAGTACCTGACCACTCTCCTGCCTTTTCTATTCACATGAACATTCGATTGCAAGCTGTTTTGGACAACTTTCTTTCTCTTCTTGCAAAACACTCGGCAGACCTGCGTGCAGCCTCTAGAACACGATGGGAGATGTTTTCTGTGCTGGCACAGTTTCTCCTTGCCAGACAGAGTGGAAAAGCTTTTTCTAAGATGTAGACGAGAAGAGAGGCTAAAGACGAAGGTACGGTGCTCTGCAGAGCTAAGCACATCTCCCGGGGCTCTTTCGGCAGAAGGCGCACACCGCAGAGCACTGTGAGCGGCAGAATCGTCTTTGCGCGAAGAAGCAGCTTCTTCGTCTCCGGGAGCCGGAGAGAGCGGCAACTTCGCAAAGGTGATGAAACAAGCTGTACAACACTGCGATTGTGTGCGCAGCGTGCCAACTGAGAGAAAACAGTACCTGACCACTCTCCTGCCTTTTCTATTCACTTGAACATACGATTGCAAGCTGTTTTGGACAACTTTCTTTCTCTTCTTGCAAAACACTCGGCAGACCTGCGTGCAGCCTCTAGAACACGATGGGAGATGTTTTTTGTGCTGGCACAGTTTCTCCTTGCCAGACAGAGTGGAAAAGCTTTTTGCTAAGATGTAGACGAGAAGAGAGGCTAAAGACGAAGGTACGGTGCTCTGCAGAGCTAAGCACCGCTCCCGGGCCTCTTTCGGCAGAAGGCGCACACCGCAGGGCACTGTGAGCGCCAGAACCGTCTTTGCGCGAAGAAGCAGCTTCTTCGTCTCCGGGAGCCAGAGAGAGCGACAATTTCGCAAAGGTGATGAAACAAGCTGTACAACACTGCGATTGTGTGCGCAGTTTGCCAACTGAGAGAAAACAGTACCTGACCACTCTCTTGCCTTTTCTATTCACATGAACATTCGATTGGAAGCTGTTTTGGACAACTTTCTTTCTCTTCTTGCAAAACACTCGGCAGACCTCCGTACAGCCTCTAGAACACGATGGGAGATGTTTTCTGTGCTGGCACAGTTTCTCCTTGCCAGACAGAGTGGAAAAGCTTTTTGCTAAGATGTAGACGAGAAGAGAGGCTAAAGACGAAGGTACGGTGCTCTGCAGAGCTAAGCACCGCTCCCGGACCTCATTCGGCAGAAGCCGCACACCGCAGAGCACTGTGAGCGGCAGAATCGTCTTTGCGCGAAGAAGCAGCTTCTTCGTCTCCGGGAGCCGGAGAGAGCGGCAACTTCGCAAAGGTGATGAAACAAGCTGTACAACACTGCGATTGTGTGCGCAGCTTGCCAAGTGAGAGAAAACAGTACCTGACCACTCTCCTGCCTTTTCTATTCACATGAACATTCGATTGGAAGCTGTTTTGGACAACTTTCTTTCTCTTCTTGCAAAACACTCGGCAGACCTCCGTGCAGCCTCTAGAACACGATGGGAGATGTTTTCTGTGCTGGCACAGTTTCTCCTTGCCAGACAGAGTGGAAAAGCTTTTTGCTAAGATGTAGACGAGAAGAGAGGCTAAAGACGAAGGTAAGGTGCTCTGCAGAGCTAAGCACCGCTCCCGGACCTCATTCGGCAGAAGCCGCACACCGCAGAGCACTGTGAGCGGCAGAATCATCTTTGCGCGAAGAAGCAGCTTCTTCGTCTCCGGGAGCCGGAGAGAGCGGCAACTTCGCAAAGGTGATGAAACAAGCTGTACAACACTGCGATTGTGTGCGCAGCTTGCCAACTGAGAGAAAACAGTACCTGACCACTCTCCTGCCTTTTCTATTCACATGAACATTCGATTGCAAGCTGTTTTGGACAACTTTCTTTCTCTTCTTGCAAAACACTCGGCAGACCTGCGTGCAGCCTCTAGAACACGATGGGAGATGTTTTTTGTGCTGGCACAGTTTCTCCTTGCCAGACAGAGTGGAAAAGCTTTTTGCTAAGATGTAGACGAGAAGAGAGGCTAAAGACGAAGGTACGGTGCTCTGCAGAGCTAAGCACCGCTCCCGGGCCTTTTTCGGCAGAAGGCGCACACCGCAGAGCACTGTGAGCGGCAGAATCGTCTTTGCGCGAAGAAGCAGCTTCTTCGTCTCCGGGAGCCGGAGAGAGCGGCAACTTCGCAAAGGTGATGAAACAAGCTGTACAACACTGCGATTGTGTGCGCAGCTTGCCAAGTGAGAGAAAACCGTACCTGACCACTCTCCTGCCTTTTCTATTCACTTGAACATTCGATTGGAAGCTGTTTTGGACAACTTTCTTTCTCTTCTTGCAAAACACTCGGCAGACCTGCGTGCAGCCTCTAGAACACGATGGGAGATGTTTTCTGTGCTGGCACAGTTTCTCCTTGCCAGACAGAGTGGAAAAGCTTTTTGCTAAGATGTAGACGAGAAGAGAGGCTAAAGACGAAGGTACGGTGCTCTGCAGAGCTAAGCACAGCTCCCGGGGCTCTTTCGGCAGAAGGCGCACACCGCAGAGCACTGTGAGCGGCAGAATCGTCTTTGCGCGAAGAAGCAGCTTCTTCGTCTCCGGGAGCCGGAGAGAGCGGCAACTTCGCAAAGGTGATGAAACAAGCTGTACAACACTGCGATTGTGTGCGCAGCTTGCCAACTGAGAGAAAACAGTACCTGACCACTCTCCTGCCTTTTCTATTCAGATGAACATTCGATTGGAAGCTGTTTTGGACAACTTTCTTTCTCTTCTTGCAAAACACTCGGCAGACCTCCGTGCAGCCTCTAGAACACGATGGGAGATGTTTTCTGTGCTGGCACAGTTTCTCCTTGCCAGACAGAGTGGAAAAGCTTTTTGCTAAGATGTAGACGAGAAAAGAGGCTAAAGACGAAGGTACGGTGCTCTGCAGAGCTAAGCACCGCTCCCGGACCTCTTTCGGCAGAAGGCGCACACCGCAGAGCACTGGGAGCAGCAGAATCGTCTTTGCGCGAAGAAGCAGCTTCTTCGTCTCCGGGAGCCGGAGAGAGCGGCAGCTTCGCAAAGGTGAAGAAACAAGCTGTACAACACTGCGATTGTGTGCGCAGCTTGCCAAGTGAGAGAAAACAGTACCTGACCACTCTCCTGCCTTTTCTATTCACATGAACATTCGATTGCAAGCTGTTTTGGACAACTTTCTTTCTCTTCTTGCAAAACACTCGGCAGACCTGCGTGCAGCCTCTAGAACACGATGGGAGATGTTTTCTGTGCTGGCACAGTTTCTCCTTGCCAGACAGAGTGGAAAAGCTTTTTGCTAAGATGTAGACGAGAAGAGAGGCTAAAGACGAAGGTACGGTGCTCTGCAGAGCTAAGCACCGCTCCCGGGCCTCTTTCGGCAGAAGGCGCACACCGCAGAGCACTGTGAGCGGCAGAATCGTCTTTGCGCGAAGAAGCAGCTTCTTCGTCTCCGGGAGCCGGAGAGAGCGGCAACTTCGCAAAGGTGATGAAACAAGCTGTACAACACTGCGATTGTGTGCGCAGCTTGCCAACTGAGAGAAAACAGTACCTGACCACTCTCCTGCCTTTTCTATTCACATGAACATTCGATTGCAAGCTGTTTTGGACAACTTTCTTTCTCTTCTTGCAAAACACTCGGCAGACCTCCGTGCAGCCTCTAGAACACGATGGGAGATGTTTTCTGTGCTGGCACAGTTTCTCCTTGCCAGACAGAGTGGAAAAGCTTTTTGCTAAGATGTAGACGAGAAGAGAGGCTAAAGACGAAGGTACGGTGCTCTGCAGAGCTAAGCACCGCTCCCGGGCCTCTTTCGGCAGAAGGCGCACACCGCAGAGCACTGTGAGCGGCAGAATCGTCTTTGCGCGAAGAAGCAGCTTCTTCGTCTCCGGGAGCCGGAGAGAGCGGCAACTTCGCAAAGGTGATGAAACAAGCTGTACAACACTGCGATTGTGTGCGCAGCTTGCCAACTGAGAGAAAACAGTACCTGACCACTCTCCTGCCTTTTCTATTCACATGAACATTCGATTGCAAGCTGTTTTGGACAACTTTCTTTCTCTTCTTGCAAAACACTCGGCAGACCTCCGTGCAGCCTCTAGAACACGATGGGAGATGTTTTCTGTGCTGGCACAGTTTCTCCTTGCCAGACAGAGTGGAAAAGCTTTTTGCTAAGATGTAGACGAGAAGAGAGGCTAAAGACGAAGGTACGGTGCTCTGCAGAGCTAAGCACCGCTCCCGGGCGTCTTTCGGCAGAAGGCGCACACCGCAGAGCACTGTGAGCGGCAGAATCGTCTTTGTGCGAAGAAGCAGCTTCTTCGTCTCCGGGAGCCGGAGAGAGCGGCAGCTTCGCAAAGGTGATGAAACAAGCTGTACAACACTGCGATTGTGTGCGCAGCTTGCCAACTGAGAGAAAACAGTACCTGACCACTCACCTGCCTTTTCTATTCACATGAACATTCGATTGCAAGCTGTTTTGGACAACTTTCTTTCTCTTCTTGCAAAACACTCGGCAGACCTCCGTGCAGCCTCTAGAACACGATGGGAGATGTTTTTTGTGCTGGCACAGTTTCTCCTTGCCAGACAGAGTGGAAAAGCTTTTTGCTAAGATGTAGACGAGAAGAGAGGCTAAAGAAGCAGATATGGTACTCTGCAGAGCTAAAAACAGCTCCCGGGCCTCTTTCTGCAGAAGACACACATAGCAGAACACAGTGAGCGGCAGAATCGTCTTTGCGCGAAGAAGCATCTTCTTCGTCTCCGGGAGCCGGAGAGAGCGGCAGCATCGCAAAGGTGATGAAACAAGCTGTACAACACTGCGATTGTGTGCGCAGCTTGCCAACTGAGAGAAAACAGTACCTGACCCCTCTCCTGCCTTTTCTATTCACATGAACATTCGATTGCAAGCTGTTTTGGACAACTTTCTTTCTCTTCTTGCAAAACACTCGGCAGACCTCCGTGCAGCCTCTAGAACACGATGGGAGATGTTTTTTGTGCCGGCACAGTTTCTCCTTGCCAGAAAGAGTGGAAAAGCTTTTTGCTAAGATGTAGACGAGAAGAGAGGCTAAAGACGAAGGTACGGTGCTCTGCAGAGCTAAGCACATCTCCCGGGGCTCTTTCGGCAGAAGGCGCACACCGCAGAGCACTGTGAGCGGCAGAATCGTCTTTGCGCGAAGAAGCAGCTTCTTCGTCTCCGGGAGCCGGAGAGAGCGGCAACTTCGCAAAGGTGATGAAACAAGCTGTACAACACTGCGATTGTGTGCGCAGCGTGCCAACTGAGAGAAAACAGTACCTGACCACTCTCCTGCCTTTTCTATTCACTTGAACATACTATTGCAAGCTGTTTTGGACAACTTTCTTTCTCTTCTTGCAAAACACTCGACAGACCTGAGTGCAGCCTCTAGAACACGATGGGAGATGTTTTTTGTGCTGGCACAGTTTCTCCTTGCCAGACAGAGTGGAAAAGCTTTTTGCTAAGATGTAGACGAGAAGAGAGGCTAAAGACGAAGGTACGGTGCTCTGCAGAGCTAAGCACCGCTCCCGGGCCTCTTTCGGCAGAAGGCGCACACCGCAGGGCACTGTGAGCGGCAGAATCGTCTTTGCGCGAAGAAGCAGCTTCTTCGTCTCCGGGAGCCAGAGAGAGCGACAATTTCGCAAAGGTGATGAAACAAGCTGTACAACACTGCGATTGTGTGCGCAGTTTGCCAACTGAGAGAAAACAGTACCTGACCACTCTCCTGCCTTTTCTATTCACATGAACATTCGATTGGAAGCTGTTTTGGACAACTTTCTTTCTCTTCTTGCAAAACACTCGGCAGACCTGCGTGCAGCCTCTAGAACACGATGGGAGATGTTTTCTGTGCTGGCACAGTTTCTCCTTGCCAGACAGAGTGGAAAAGCTTTTTGCTAAGATGTAGACGAGAAGAGAGGCTAAAGACGAAGGTACGGTGCTCTGCAGAGCTAAGCACCGCTCCCGGACCTCATTCGGCAGAAGCCGCACACCGCAGAGCACTGTGAGCGGCAGAATCATCTTTGCGCGAAGAAGCAGCTTCTTCGTCTCCGGGAGCCGGAGAGAGCGGCAACTTCGCAAAGGTGATGAAACAAGCTGTACAACACTGCGATTGTGTGCGCAGCTTGCCAACTGAGAGAAAACAGTACCTGACCACTCTCCTGCCTTTTCTATTCACATGAACATTCGATTGCAAGCTGTTTTGGACAACTTTCTTTCTCTTCTTGCAAAACACTCGGCAGACCTCCGTGCAGCCTCTAGAACACGATGGGAGATGTTTTTTGTGCTGGCACAGTTTCTCCTTGCCAGACAGAGTGGAAAAGCTTTTTGCTAAGATGTAGACGAGAAGAGAGGCTAAAGACGAAGGTACGGTGCTCTGCAGAGCTAAGCACCGCTCCCGGGCCTTTTTCGGCAGAAGGCGCACACCGCAGAGCACTGTGAGCGGCAGAATCGTCTTTGCGCGAAGAAGCAGCTTCTTCGTCTCCGGGAGCCGGAGAGAGCGGCAACTTCGCAAAGGTGATGAAACAAGCTGTACAACACTGCGATTGTGTGCGCAGCTTGCCAACTGAGAGAAAACCGTACCTGACCACTCTCCTGCCTTTTCTATTCACTTGAACATTCGATTGGGAGCTGTTTTGGACAACTTTCTTTCTCTTCTTGCAAAACACTCGGCAGACCTGCGTGCAGCCTCTAGAACACGATGGGAGATGTTTTCTGTGCTGGCACAGTTTCTCCTTGCCAGACAGAGTGGAAAAGCTTTTTGCTAAGATGTAGACGAGAAGAGAGGCTAAAGACGAAGGTACGGTGCTCTGCAGAGCTAAGCACAGCTCCCGGGGCTCTTTCGGCAGAAGGCGCACACCGCAGAGCACTGTGAGCGGCAGAATCGTCTTTGCGCGAAGAAGCAGCTTCTTCGTCTCCGGGAGCCGGAGAGAGCGGCAACTTCGCAAAGGTGATGAAACAAGCCGTACAACACTGCGATTGTGTGCGCAGCGTGCCAAGTGAGAGAAAACAGTACCTGACCACTCTCCTGCCTTTTCTATTCACATGAACATTCGATTGCAAGCTGTTTTGGACAACTTTCTTTCTCTTCTTGCAAAACACTCGGCAGGACCTCCGTGCAGCCTCTAGAACACGATGGGAGATGTTTTCTGTGCTGGCACAGTTTCTCCTTGCCAGACAGAGTGGAAAAGCTTTTTGCTAAGATGTAGACGAGAAGAGAGGCTAAAGACGAAGGTACGGTGCTCTGCAGAGCTAAGCACAGCTCCCGGGGCTCTTTCGGCAGAAGGCGCACACCGCAGAGCACTGTGAGCGGCAGAATCGTCTTTGCGCGAAGAAGCAGCTTCTTCGTCTCCGGGAGCCGGAGAGAGCGGCAACTTCGCAAAGGTGATGAAACAAGCTGTACAACACTGCGATTGTGTGCGCAGCTTGCCAACTGAGAGAAAACAGTACCTGACCACTCTCCTGCCTTTTCTATTCACATGAACATTCGATTGCAAGCTGTTTTGGACAACTTTCTTTCTCTTCTTGCAAAACACTCGGCAGGACCTCCGTGCAGCCTCTAGAACACGATGGGAGATGTTTTCTGTGCTGGCACAGTTTCTCCTTGCCAGACAGAGTGGAAAAGCTTTTTGCTAAGATGTAGACGAGAAAAGAGGCTAAAGACGAAGGTACGGTGCTCTGCAGAGCTAAGCACATCTCCCGGGGCTCTTTCGGCAGAAGGCGCACACCGCAGAGCACTGGGACCAGCAGAATCGTCTTTGCGCGAAGAAGCAGCTTCTTCGTCTCCGGGAGCCGGAGAGAGCGGCAGCTTCGCAAAGGTGAAGAAACAAGCTGTACAACACTGCGATTGTGTGCGCAGCTTGCCAAGTGAGAGAAAACAGTACCTGACCACTCTCCTGCCTTTTCTATTCACATGAACATTCGATTGCAAGCTGTTTTGGACAACTTTCTTTCTCTTCTTGCAAAACACTCGGCAGACCTCCGTGCAGCCTCTAGAACACGATGGGAGATGTTTTCTGTGCTGGCACAGTTTCTCCTTGCCAGACAGAGTGGAAAAGCTTTTTGCTAAGATGTAGACGAGAAGAGAGGCTAAAGACGAAGGTACGGTGCTCTGCAGAGCTAAGCACCGCTCCCGGGCCTCTTTCGGCAGAAGGCGCACACCGCAGAGCACTGTGAGCGGCAGAATCGTCTTTGCGCGAAGAAGCAGCTTCTTCGTCTCCGGGAGCCGGAGAGAGCGGCAACTTCGCAAAGGTGATGAAACAAGCTGTACAACACTGCGATTGTGTGCGCAGCGTGCCAACTGAGAGAAAACAGTACCTGACCACTCTCCTGCCTTTTCTATTCACATGAACATTCGATTGCAAGCTGTTTTGGACAACTTTCTTTCTCTTCTTGCAAAACACTCGGCAGACCTGCGTGCAGCCTCTAGAACACGATGGGAGATGTTTTCTGTGCTGGCACAGTTTCTCCTTGCCAGACAGAGTGGAAAAGCTTTTTGCTAAGATGTAGACGAGAAGAGAGGCTAAAGACGAAGGTACGGTGCTCTGCAGAGCTAAGCACAGCTCCCGGGGCTCTTTCGGCAGAAGGCGCACACCGCAGAGCACTGTGAGCGGCAGAATCGTCTTTGCGCGAAGAAGCAGCTTCTTCGTCTCCGGGAGCCGGAGAGAGCGGCAACTTCGCAAAGGTGATGAAACAAGCTGTACAACACTGCGATTGTGTGCGCAGCTTGCCAACTGAGAGAAAACAGTACCTGACCACTCTCCTGCCTTTTCTATTCAGATGAACATTCGATTGGAAGCTGTTTTAGACAACTTTCTTTCTCTTCTTGCAAAACACTCGGCAGACCTCCGTGCAGCCTCTAGAACACGATGGGAGATGTTTTCTGTGCTGGCACAGTTTCTCCTTGCCAGACAGAGTGGAAAAGCTTTTTGCTAAGATGTAGACGAGAAAAGAGGCTAAAGACGAAGGTACGGTGCTCTGCAGAGCTAAGCACCGCTCCCGGACCTCTTTCGGCAGAAGGCGCACACCGCAGAGCACTGGGAGCAGCAGAATCGTCTTTGCGCGAAGAAGCAGCTTCTTCGTCTCCGGGAGCCGGAGAGAGCGGCAGCTTCGCAAAGGTGAAGAAACAAGCTGTACAACACTGCGATTGTGTGCGCAGCTTGCCAAGTGAGAGAAAACAGTACCTGACCACTCTCCTGCCTTTTCTATTCACATGAACATTCGATTGCAAGCTGTTTTGGACAACTTTCTTTCTCTTCTTGCAAAACACTCGGCAGACCTGCGTGCAGCCTCTAGAACACGATGGGAGATGTTTTCTGTGCTGGCACAGTTTCTCCTTGCCAGACAGAGTGGAAAAGCTTTTTGCTAAGATGTAGACGAGAAGAGAGGCTAAAGACGAAGGTACGGTGCTCTCCAGAGCTAAGCACCGCTCCCGGGCCTCTTTCGGCAGAAGGCGCACACCGCAGGGCACTGTGAGCGGCAGAATCGTCTTTGCGCGAAGAAGCAGCTTCTTCGTCTCCGGGAGCCAGAGAGAGCGACAATTTCGCAAAGGTGATGAAACAAGCTGTACAACACTGCGATTGTGTGCGCAGTTTGCCAACTGAGAGAAAACAGTACCTGACCACTCTCTTGCCTTTTCTATTCACATGAACATTCGATTGGAAGCTGTTTTGGACAACTTTCTTTCTCTTCTTGCAAAACACTCGGCAGACCTGCGTGCAGCCTCTAGAACACGATGGGAGATGTTTTCTGTGCTGGCACAGTTTCTCCTTGCCAGACAGAGTGGAAAAGCTTTTTGCTAAGATGTAGACGAGAAGAGAGGCTAAAGACGAAGGTACGGTGCTCTGCAGAGCTAAGCACCGCTCCCGGACCTCATTCGGCAGAAGCCGCACACCGCAGAGCACTGTGAGCGGCAGAATCGTCTTTGCGCGAAGAAGCAGCTTCTTCGTCTCCGGGAGCCGGAGAGAGCGGCAACTTCGCAAAGGTGATGAAACAAGCTGTACAACACTGCGATTGTGTGCGCAGCTTGCCAACTGAGAGAAAACAGTACCTGACCACTCTCCTGCCTTTTCTATTCACATGAACATTCGATTGCAAGCTGTTTTGGACAACTTTCTTTCTCTTCTTGCAAAACACTCGGCAGACCTCCGTGCAGCCTCTAGAACACGATGGGAGATGTTTTCTGTGCTGGCACAGTTTCTCCTTGCCAGACAGAGTGGAAAAGCTTTTTGCTAAGATGTAGACGAGAAGAGAGGCTAAAGACGAAGGTACGGTGCTCTGCAGAGCTAAGCACCGCTCCCGGACCTCATTCGGCAGAAGCCGCACACCGCAGAGCACTGTGAGCGGCAGAATCATCTTTGCGCGAAGAAGCAGCTTCTTCGTCTCCGGGAGCCGGAGAGAGCGGCAACTTCGCAAAGGTGATGAAACAAGCTGTACAACACTGCGATTGTGTGCGCAGCTTGCCAACTGAGAGAAAACAGTACCTGACCACTCTCCTGCCTTTTCTATTCACATGAACATTCGATTGCAAGCTGTTTTGGACAACTTTCTTTCTCTTCTTGCAAAACACTCGGCAGACCTCCGTGCAGCCTCTAGAACACGATGGGAGATGTTTTTTGTGCTGGCACAGTTTCTCCTTGCCAGACAGAGTGGAAAAGCTTTTTGCTAAGATGTAGACGAGAAGAGAGGCTAAAGACGAAGGTACGGTGCTCTGCAGAGCTAAGCACCGCTCCCGGGCCTTTTTCGGCAGAAGGCGCACACCGCAGAGCACTGTGAGCGGCAGAATCGTCTTTGCGCGAAGAAGCAGCTTCTTCGTCTCCGGGAGCCGGAGAGAGCGGCAACTTCGCAAAGGTGATGAAACAAGCTGTACAACACTGCGATTGTGTGCGCAGCTTGCCAACTGAGAGAAAACCGTACCTGACCACTCTCCTGCCTTTTCTATTCACTTGAACATTCGATTGGGAGCTGTTTTGGACAACTTTCTTTCTCTTCTTGCAAAACACTCGGCAGACCTGCGTGCAGCCTCTAGAACACGATGGGAGATGTTTTCTGTGCTGGCACAGTTTCTCCTTGCCAGACAGAGTGGAAAAGCTTTTTGCTAAGATGTAGACGAGAAGAGAGGCTAAAGACGAAGGTACGGTGCTCTGCAGAGCTAAGCACCGCTCCCGGGCCTCTTTCGGCAGAAGGCGCACACCGCAGAGCACTGTGAGCGGCAGAATCGTCTTTGCGCGAAGAAGCAGCTTCTTCGTCTCCGGGAGCCGGAGAGAGCGGCAACTTCGCAAAGGTGATGAAACAAGCTGTACAACACTGCGATTGTGTGCGCAGCTTGCCAAGTGAGAGAAAACCGTACCTGACCACTCTCCTGCCTTTTCTATTCACTTGAACATTCGATTGGAAGCTGTTTTGGACAACTTTCTTTCTCTTCTTGCAAAACACTCGGCAGACCTGCGTGCAGCCTCTAGAACACGATGGGAGATGTTTTCTGTGCTGGCACAGTTTCTCCTTGCCAGACAGAGTGGAAAAGCTTTTTGCTAAGATGTAGACGAGAAGAGAGGCTAAAGACGAAGGTACGGTGCTCTGCAGAGCTAAGCACAGCTCCCGGGGCTCTTTCGGCAGAAGGCGCACACCGCAGAGCACTGTGAGCGGCAGAATCGTCTTTGCGCGAAGAAGCAGCTTCTTCGTCTCCGGGAGCCGGAGAGAGCGGCAACTTCGCAAAGGTGATGAAACAAGCTGTACAACACTGCGATTGTGTGCGCAGCTTGCCAACTGAGAGAAAACAGTACCTGACCACTCTCCTGCCTTTTCTATTCAGATGAACATTCGATTGGAAGCTGTTTTGGACAACTTTCTTTCTCTTCTTGCAAAACACTCGGCAGACCTCCGTGCAGCCTCTAGAACACGATGGGAGATGTTTTCTGTGCTGGCACAGTTTCTCCTTGCCAGACAGAGTGGAAAAGCTTTTTGCTAAGATGTAGACGAGAAAAGAGGCTAAAGACGAAGGTACGGTGCTCTGCAGAGCTAAGCACCGCTCCCGGACCTCTTTCGGCAGAAGGCGCACACCGCAGAGCACTGGGATCAGCAGAATCGTCTTTGCGCGAAGAAGCAGCTTCTTCGTCTCCGGGAGCCGGAGAGAGCGGCAGCTTCGCAAAGGTGATGAAACAAGCTGTACAACACTGCGATTGTGTGCCCAGCGTGCCAACGGAGAGAAAACAGTACCTGACCACTCTCCTGCCTTTTCTATTCACTTGAACATACGATTGCAAGCTGTTTTGGACAACTTTCTTTCTCTTCTTGCAAAACACTCGGCAGACCTCCGTGCAGCCTCTAGAACACGATGGGAGATGTTTTCTGTGCTGGCACAGTTTCTCCTTGCCAGACAGAGTGGAAAAGCTTTTTGCTAAGATGTAGACGAGAAGAGAGGCTAAAGACGAAGGTACGGTGCTCTGCAGAGCTAAGCACCGCTCCCGGGCCTCTTTCGGCAGAAGGCGCACTCCGCAGAGCACTGTGAGCGGCAGAATCGTCTTTGCGCGAAGAAGCAGCTTCTTCGTCTCCGGAAGACGGAGAGAGCAGCAACTTCGCAAAGGTGATGAAACAAGCTGTACAACACTGCGATTGTGTGCGCAGCTTGCCAACTGAGAGAAAACAGTACCTGACCACTCTCCTGCCTTTTCTATTCACATGAACATTCGATTGGAAGCTGTTTTGGACAACTTTCTTTCTCTTCTTGCAAAACACTCGGCAGACCTGCGTGCAGCCTCTAGAACACGATGGGAGATGTTTTTTGTGCTGGCACAGTTTCTCCTTGCCAGACAGAGTGGAAAAGCTTTTTGCTAAGATGTAGACGAGAAGAGAGGCTAAAGACGAAGGTACGGTGCTCTGCAGAGCTAAGCACAGCTCCCGGACCTCTTTCGGCAGAAGGCGCACACCGCAGAGCACTGTGAGCGGCAGAATCGTCTTTGCGCGAAGAAGCAGCTTCTTCGTCTCCGGGAGCCGCAGAGAGCGGCAACTTCGCAAAGGTGATGAAACAAGCTGTACAACACTGCGATTGTGTGCGCAGCTTGCCAAGTGAGAGAAAACAGTACCTGACCACTCTCCTGCCTTTTCTATTCACATGAACATTCGATTGCAAGCTGTTTTGGACAACTTTCTTTCTCTTCTTGCAAAACACTCGGCAGACCTCCGTGCAGCCTCTAGAACACGATGGGAGATGTTTTTTGTGCTGGCACAGTTTCTCCTTGCCAGACAGAGTGGAAAAGCTTTTTGCTAAGATGTAGACGAGAAGAGAGGCTAAAGACGAAGGTACGGTGCTCTGCAGAGCTAAGCACCGCTCCCGGGCCTTTTTCGGCAGAAGGCGCACACCGCAGAGCACTGTGAGCGGCAGAATCGTCTTTGCGCGAAGAAGCAGCTTCTTCGTCTCCGGGAGCCGGAGAGAGCGGCAACTTCGCAAAGGTGATGAAACAAGCTGTACAACACTGCGATTGTGTGCGCAGCTTGCCAACTGAGAGAAAACCGTACCTGACCACTCTCCTGCCTTTTCTATTCACTTGAACATTCGATTGGGAGCTGTTTTGGACAACTTTCTTTCTCTTCTTGCAAAACACTCGGCAGACCTGCGTGCAGCCTCTAGAACACGATGGGAGATGTTTTCTGTGCTGGCACAGTTTCTCCTTGCCAGACAGAGTGGAAAAGCTTTTTGCTAAGATGTAGACGAGAAGAGAGGCTAAAGACGAAGGTACGGTGCTCTGCAGAGCTAAGCACCGCTCCCGGGCCTCTTTCGGCAGAAGGCGCACACCGCAGAGCACTGTGAGCGGCAGAATCGTCTTTGCGCGAAGAAGCAGCTTCTTCGTCTCCGGGAGCCGGAGAGAGCGGCAACTTCGCAAAGGTGATGAAACAAGCTGTACAACACTGCGATTGTGTGCGCAGCTTGCCAAGTGAGAGAAAACCGTACCTGACCACTCTCCTGCCTTTTCTATTCACTTGAACATTCGATTGGAAGCTGTTTTGGACAACTTTCTTTCTCTTCTTGCAAAACACTCGGCAGACCTGCGTGCAGCCTCTAGAACACGATGGGAGATGTTTTCTGTGCTGGCACAGTTTCTCCTTGCCAGACAGAGTGGAAAAGCTTTTTGCTAAGATGTAGACGAGAAGAGAGGCTAAAGACGAAGGTACGGTGCTCTGCAGAGCTAAGCACAGCTCCCGGGGCTCTTTCGGCAGAAGGCGCACACCGCAGAGCACTGTGAGCGGCAGAATCGTCTTTGCGCGAAGAAGCAGCTTCTTCGTCTCCGGGAGCCGGAGAGAGCGGCAACTTCGCAAAGGTGATGAAACAAGCTGTACAACACTGCGATTGTGTGCGCAGCTTGCCAACTGAGAGAAAACAGTACCTGACCACTCTCCTGCCTTTTCTATTCAGATGAACATTCGATTGGAAGCTGTTTTGGACAACTTTCTTTCTCTTCTTGCAAAACACTCGGCAGACCTCCGTGCAGCCTCTAGAACACGATGGGAGATGTTTTCTGTGCTGGCACAGTTTCTCCTTGCCAGACAGAGTGGAAAAGCTTTTTGCTAAGATGTAGACGAGAAAAGAGGCTAAAGACGAAGGTACGGTGCTCTGCAGAGCTAAGCACCGCTCCCGGACCTCTTTCGGCAGAAGGCGCACACCGCAGAGCACTGGGATCAGCAGAATCGTCTTTGCGCGAAGAAGCAGCTTCTTCGTCTCCGGGAGCCGGAGAGAGCGGCAGCTTCGCAAAGGTGATGAAACAAGCTGTACAACACTGCGATTGTGTGCCCAGCGTGCCAACGGAGAGAAAACAGTACCTGACCACTCTCCTGCCTTTTCTATTCACTTGAACATACGATTGCAAGCTGTTTTGGACAACTTTCTTTCTCTTCTTGCAAAACACTCGGCAGACCTCCGTGCAGCCTCTAGAACACGATGGGAGATGTTTTCTGTGCTGGCACAGTTTCTCCTTGCCAGACAGAGTGGAAAAGCTTTTTGCTAAGATGTAGACGAGAAGAGAGGCTAAAGACGAAGGTACGGTGCTCTGCAGAGCTAAGCACCGCTCCCGGGCCTCTTTCGGCAGAAGGCGCACTCCGCAGAGCACTGTGAGCGGCAGAATCGTCTTTGCGCGAAGAAGCAGCTTCTTCGTCTCCGGAAGCCGGAGAGAGCAGCAACTTCGCAAAGGTGATGAAACAAGCTGTACAACACTGCGATTGTGTGCGCAGCTTGCCAACTGAGAGAAAACAGTACCTGACCACTCTCCTGCCTTTTCTATTCACATGAACATTCGATTGGAAGCTGTTTTGGACAACTTTCTTTCTCTTCTTGCAAAACACTCGGCAGACCTGCGTGCAGCCTCTAGAACACGATGGGAGATGTTTTTTGTGCTGGCACAGTTTCTCCTTGCCAGACAGAGTGGAAAAGCTTTTTGCTAAGATGTAGACGAGAAGAGAGGCTAAAGACGAAGGTACGGTGCTCTGCAGAGCTAAGCACAGCTCCCGGACCTCTTTCGGCAGAAGGCGCACACCGCAGAGCACTGTGAGCGGCAGAATCGTCTTTGCGCGAAGAAGCAGCTTCTTCGTCTCCGGGAGCCGCAGAGAGCGGCAACTTCGCAAAGGTGATGAAACAAGCTGTACAACACTGCGATTGTGTGCGCAGCTTGCCAAGTGAGAGAAAACAGTACCTGACCACTCTCCTGCCTTTTCTATTCACATGAACATTCGATTGCAAGCTGTTTTGGACAACTTTCTTTCTCTTCTTGCAAAACACTCGGCAGACCTCCGTGCAGCCTCTAGAACACGATGGGAGATGTTTTCTGTGCTGGCACAGTTTCTCCTTGCCAGACAGAGTGGAAAAGCTTTTTGCTAAGATGTAGACGAGAAGAGAGGCTAAAGACGAAGGTACGGTGCTCTGCAGAGCTAAGCACCGCTCCCGGGGCTCTTTCGGCAGAAGGCGCACAACGCAGAGCACTGTGAGCGGCAGAATCGTCTTTGCGCGAAGAAGCATCTTCTTCGTCTCCGGGAGCCGGAGAGAGCGGCAACTTCGCAAAGGTGATGAAACAAGCCGTACAACACTGCGATTGTATGCGCAGCTTGCCAACTGAGAGAAAACAGTACCTGACCACTCTCCTGCCTTTTCTATTCACATGAACATTCGATTGCAAGCTGTTTTGGACAACTTTCTTTCTCTTCTTGCAAAACACTCGGCAGACCTGCGTGCAGCCTCTAGAACACGATGGGAGATGTTTTTTGTGCTGGCACAGTTTCTCCTTGCCAGACAGAGTGGAAAAGCTTTTTGCTAAGATGTAGACGAGAAGAGAGGCTAAAGAAGCAGATATGGTGCTCTGCAGAGCTAAGCACAGCTCCCGGGGCTCTTTCGGCAGAAGGCGCACACCGCAGAGCACTGTGAGCGGCAGAATCGTCTTTGCGCGAAGAAGCAGCTTCTTCGTCTCCGGGAGCCGGAGAGAGCGGCAACTTCGCAAAGGTGATGAAACAAGCTGTACAACACTGCGATTGTGTGCGCAGCTTGCCAACTGAGAGAAAACAGTACCTGACCACTCTCCTGCCTTTTCTATTCACATGAACATTCGATTGCAAGCTGTTTTGGACAACTTTCTTTCTCTTCTTGCAAAACACTCGGCAGACCTCCGTGCAGCCTCTAGAACACGATGGGAGATGTTTTCTGTGCTGGCAAAGTTTCTCTTTGCCAGACAGAGTGGAAAAGCTTTTTCTAAGTTGTAGACGAGAAGAGAGGCTAAAGACGAAGGTACGGTGCTCTGCAGAGCTAAGCACAGCTCCCGGGGCTCTTTCGGCAGAAGGCGCACACCGCAGAGCACTGTGAGCGGCAGAATCGTCTTTGCGCGAAGAAGCAGCTTCTTCGTCTCCGGGAGCCGGAGAGAGCGGCAACTTCGCAAAGGTGATGAAACAAGCCGTACAACACTGCGATTGTGTGCGCAGCGTGCCAAGTGAGAGAAAACAGTACCTGACCACTCTCCTGCCTTTTCTATTCACATGAACATTCGATTGCAAGCTGTTTTGGACAACTTTCTTTCTCTTCTTGCAAAACACTCGGCAGGACCTCCGTGCAGCCTCTAGAACACGATGGGAGATGTTTTCTGTGCTGGCACAGTTTCTCCTTGCCAGACAGAGTGGAAAAGCTTTTTGCTAAGATGTAGATGAGAAGAGAGGCTAAAGACGAAGGTACGGTGCTCTGCAGAGCTAAGCACAGCTCCCGGGGCTCTTTCGGCAGAAGGCGCACACCGCAGAGCACTGGGAGCAGCAGAATCGTCTTTGCGCGAAGAAGCAGCTTCTTCGTCTCCGGGAGCCGGAGAGAGCGGCAACTTCGCAAAGGTGATGAAACAAGCTGTACAACACTGCGATTGTGTGCGCAGCTTGCCAACTGAGAGAAAACAGTACCTGACCACTCTCCTGCCTTTTCTATTCACATGAACATTCGATTGCAAGCTGTTTTGGACAACTTTCTTTCTCTTCTTGCAAAACACTCGGCAGGACCTCCGTGCAGCCTCTAGAACACGATGGGAGATGTTTTCTGTGCTGGCACAGTTTCTCCTTGCCAGACAGAGTGGAAAAGCTTTTTGCTAAGATGTAGACGAGAAAAGAGGCTAAAGACGAAGGTACGCTGCTCTGCAGAGCTAAGCACATCTCCCGGGGCTCTTTCGGCAGAAGGCGCACACCGCAGAGCACTGGGAGCAGCAGAATCGTCTTTGCGCGAAGAAGCAGCTTCTTCGTATCCGGGAGCCGGAGAGAGCGGCAGCTTCGCAAAGGTGAAGAAACAAGCTGTACAACACTGCGATTGTGTGCGCAGCTTGCCAAGTGAGAGAAAACAGTACCTGACCACTCTCCTGCCTTTTCTATTCACATGAACATTCGATTGCAAGCTGTTTTGGACAACTTTCTTTCTCTTCTTGCAAAACACTCGGCAGACCTCCGTGCAGCCTCTAGAACACGATGGGAGATGTTTTCTGTGCTGGCACAGTTTCTCCTTGCCAGACAGAGTGGAAAAGCTTTTTGCTAAGATGTAGACGAGAAGAGAGGCAAAAGAAGCAGGTATGGTACTCTGCAGAGCTAAAAACAGCTCCCGGGCCTCTTTCTGCAGAAGACACACATAGCAGAACACAGTGAGCGGCAGAATCGTCTTTGCGCGAAGAAGCATCTTCTTCGTCTCCGGGAGCCGGAGAGAGCGGCAGCATCGCAAAGGTGATGAAACAAGCTGTACAACACTGCGATTGTGTGCGCAGCTTGCCAACTGAGAGAAAACAGTACCTGACCACTCTCCTGCCTTTTCTATTCACATGAACATTCGATTGCAAGCTGTTTTGGACAACTTTCTTTCTCTTCTTGCAAAACACTCGGCAGACCTCCGTGCAGCCTCAAGAACACGATGGGAGATGTTTTTTGTGCCGGCACAGTTTCTCCTTGCCAGAAAGAGTGGAAAAGCTTTTTGCTAAGATGTAGACGAGAAGAGAGGCTAAAGAAGCAGGTATGGTACTCTGCAGAGCTAAGCACAGCTCCCGGGCCTCTTTCTGCAGAAGACACACACTGCAGAACACAGTGAGCGGCAGAATCGTCTTTGCGCGAAGAAGCAGCTTCTTCGTCTCCGGGAGCCGGAGAGAGCGGCAACTTCGCAAAGGTGATGAAACAAGCTGTACAACACTGCGATTGTGTGCCCAGCGTGCCAACGGAGAGAAAACAGTACCTGACCACTCTCCTGCCTTTTCTATTCACATGAACATTCGATTGGAAGCTGTTTTGGACAACTTTCTTTCTCTTCTTGCAAAACACTCGGCAGACCTGCGTGCAGCCTCTAGAACACGATGGGAGATGTTTTTTGTGCTGGCACAGTTTCTCCTTGCCAGACAGAGTGGAAAAGCTTTTTGCTAAGATGTAGACGAGAAGAGAGGCTAAAGACGAAGGTACGGTGCTCTGCAGAGGTAAGCACAGCTCCCGGACCTCTTTCGGCAGAAGGCGCACACCGCAGAGCACTGTGAGCGGCAGAATCGTCTTTGCGCGAAGAAGCAGCTTCTTCGTCTCCGGGAGCCGGAGAGAGCGGCAACTTCGCAAAGGTGATGAAACAAGCTGTACAACACTGCGATTGTGTGCGCAGCTTGCCAAGTGAGAGAAAACAGTACCTGACCACTCTCCTGCCTTTTCTATTCACATGAACATTCGATTGCAAGCTGTTTTGGACAACTTTCTTTCTCTTCTTGCAAAACACTCGGCAGACCTCCGTGCAGCCTCTAGAACACAATGGGAGATGTTTTCTGTGCTGGCACAGTTTCTCCTTGCCAGACAGAGTGGAAAAGCTTTTTGCTAAGATGTAGACGAGAAGAGAGGCTAAAGACGAAGGTACGGTGCTCTGCAGAGCTAAGCACCGCTCCCGGGGCTCTTTCGGCAGAAGGCGCACAACGCAGAGCACTGTGAGCGGCAGAATCGTCTTTGCGCGAAGAAGCAGCTTCTTCGTCTCCGGGAGCCGGAGAGAGCGGCAACTTCGCAAAGGTGATGAAACAAGCCGTACAACACTGCGATTGTATGCGCAGCTTGCCAACTGAGAGAAAACAGTACCTGACCACTCTCCTGCATTTTCTATTCACATGAATATTCGATTGCAAGCTGTTTTGGACAACTTTCTTTCTCTTCTTGCAAAACACTCGGCAGACCTGCGTGCAGCCTCTAGAACACGATGGGAGATGTTTTTTGTGCTGGCACAGTTTCTCCTTGCCAGACAGAGTGGAAAAGCTTTTTGCTAAGATGTAGACGAGAAGAGAGGCTAAAGAAGCAGATATGGTGCTCTGCAGAGCTAAGCACAGCTCCCGGGGCTCTTTCGGCAGAAGGCGCACACCGCAGAGCACTGTGAGCGGCAGAATCGTCTTTGCGCGAAGAAGCAGCTTCTTCGTCTCCGGGAGCCGGAGAGAGCGGCAACTTCGCAAAGGTGATGAAACAAGCTGTACAACACTGCGATTGTGTGCGCAGCTTGCCAACTGAGAGAAAACAGTACCTGACCACTCTCCTGCCTTTTCTATTCACATGAACATTCGATTGCAAGCTGTTTTGGACAACTTTCTTTCTCTTCTTGCAAAACACTCGGCAGACCTCCGTGCAGCCTCTAGAACACGATGGGAGATGTTTTCTGTGCTGGCAAAGTTTCTCTTTGCCAGACAGAGTGGAAAAGCTTTTTCTAAGTTGTAGACGAGAAGAGAGGCTAAAGACGAAGGTACGGTACTCTGCAGAGCTAAGCACCGCTCCCGGGGCTCTTTCGGCAGAAGGCGCACACCGCAGAGCACTGTGAGCGGCAGAATCGTCTTTGCGCGAAGAAGCAGCTTCTTCGTCTCCGGGAGCCGGAGAGAGCGGCAACTTCGCAAAGGTGATGAAACAAGCTGTACAACACTGCGATTGTGTGCGCAACTTGCCAACTGAGAGAAAACAGTACCTGACCACTCTCTTGCCTTTTGCAATCACATGAACATTCGATTGAAGTTGTTTTGGACAACTTTCTTTCTCTTCTTGCAAAACACTCGGCAGACCTCCGTGCAGCCTCTAGAACACGATGGGAGATGTTTTTTGTGCTGGCACAGTTTCTCCTTGCCAGACAGAGTGGAAAAGCTTTTTGCTAAGATGTAGACGAGAAGAGAGGCTAAAGACGAAGGTACGGTGCTCTGCAGAGCTAAGCACCGCTCCCGCACCTCTTTCGGCAGAAGGCGCACACCGCAGAGCACTGTGAGCGGCAGAATCGTCTTTGCGCGAAGAAGCAGCTTCTTCGTCTCCGGGAGCCGGAGAGAGCGGCAACTTGGCAAAGGTGATGAAACAAGCTGTACAACACTGCGATTGTGTGCGCAGCTTGCCAACTGAGAGAAAACAGTACCTGACCACTCTCCTGCCTTTTCTATTCAGATGAACATTCGATTGCAAGCTGTTTTGGACAACTTTCTTTCTCTTCTTGCAAAACACTCGGCAGACCTCCGTGCAGCCTCTAGAACACGATGGGAGATGTTTTCTGTGCTGGCACAGTTTCTCCTTGCCAGACAGAGTGGAAAAGCTTTTTGCTAAGATGTAGACGAGAAGAGAGGCTAAAGACGAAGGTACGGTGCTCTGCAGAGCTAAGCACAGCTCCCGGGGCTCTTTCGGCAGAAGGCGCACACCGCAGAGCACTGTGAGCGGCAGAATCGTCTTTGCGCGAAGAAGCAACTTCTTCGTCTCCGGGAGCCGGAGAGAGCGGCAACTTCGCAAAGGTGATGAAACAAGCTGTACAACACTGCGATTGTGTGCGCAGCTTGCCAACTGAGAGAAAACAGTACCTGACCACTCTCCTGCCTTTTCTATTCACATGAACATTCGATTGCAAGCTGTTTTGGACAACTTTCTTTCTCTTCTTGCAAAACACTCGGCAGACCTGCGTGCAGCCTCTAGAACACGATGGGAGATGTTTTCTGTGCTGGCACAGTTTCTCCTTGCCAGACAGAGTGGAAAAGCTTTTTCTAAGATGTAGACGAGAAGAGAGGCTAAAGACGAAGGTACGGTGCTCTGCAGAGCTAAGCACATCTCCCGGGGCTCTTTCGGCAGAAGGCGCACACCGCAGAGCACTGTGAGCGGCAGAATCGTCTTTGCGCGAAGAAGCAGCTTCTTCGTCTCCGGGAGCCGGAGAGAGCGGCAACTTCGCAAAGGTGATGAAACAAGCTGTACAACACTGCGATTGTGTGCGCAGCGTGCCAACTGAGAGAAAACAGTACCTGACCACTCTCCTGCCTTTTCTATTCACATGAACATTCGATTGCAAGCTGTTTTGGACAACTTTCTTTCTCTTCTTGCAAAACACTCGGCAGACCTCCGTGCAGCCTCTAGAACACGATGGGAGATGTTTTTTGTGCTGGCACAGTTTCTCCTTGCCAGACAGAGTGGAAAAGCTTTTTGCTAAGATGTAGACGAGAAGAGAGGCTAAAGACGAAGGTACGGTGCTCTGCAGAGCTAAGCACCGCTCCCGGGCCTCTTTCGGCAGAAGGCGCACACCGCAGGGCACTGTGAGCGGCAGAATCGTCTTTGCGCGAAGAAGCAGCTTCTTCGTCTCCGGGAGCCAGAGAGAGCGACAATTTCGCAAAGGTGATGAAACAAGATGTACAACACTGCGATTGTGTGCGCAGTTTGCCAACTGAGAGAAAACAGTACCTGACCACTCTCTTGCCTTTTCTATTCACATGAACATTCGATTGCAAGCTGTTTTGGACAACTTTCTTTCTCTTCTTGCAAAACACTCGGCAGACCTCCGTGCAGCCTCTAGAACACGATGGGAGATGTTTTCTGTGCTGGCACAGTTTCTCCTTGCCAGACAGAGTGGAAAAGCTTTTTGCTAAGATGTAGACGAGAAGAGAGGCTAAAGACGAAGGTACGGTGCTCTGCAGAGCTAAGCACCGCTCCCGGACCTCATTCGGCCTAAGCCGCACACCGCAGAGCACTGTGAGCGGCAGAATCGTCTTTGCGCGAAGAAGCAGCTTCTTCGTCTCCGGGAGCCGGAGAGAGCGGCAACTTCGCAAAGGTGATGAAACAAGCTGTACAACACTGCGATTGTGTGCGCAGCTTGCCAAGTGAGAGAAAACAGTACCTGACCACTCTCCTGCCTTTTCTATTCACATGAACATTCGATTGCAAGCTGTTTTGGACAACTTTCTTTCTCTTCTTGCAAAACACTCGGCAGACCTCCGTGCAGCCTCTAGAACACGATGGGAGATGTTTTCTGTGCTGGCACAGTTTCTCCTTGCCAGACAGAGTGGAAAAGCTTTTTGCTAAGATGTAGACGAGAAGAGAGGCTAAAGACGAAGGTACGGTGCTCTGCAGAGCAAAGCACCGCTCCCGGACCTCATTCGGCAGAAGCCGCACACCGCAGAGCACTGTGAGCGGCAGAATCATCTTTGCGCGAAGAAGCAGCTTCTTCGTCTCCGGGAGCCGGAGAGAGCGGCAACTTCGCAAAGGTGATGAAACAAGCTGTACAACACTGCGATTGTGTGCGCAGCTTGCCAACTGAGAGAAAACAGTACCTGACCACTCTCCTGCCTTTTCTATTCACATGAACATTCGATTGCAAGCTGTTTTGGACAACTTTCTTTCTCTTCTTGCAAAACACTCGGCAGACCTCCGTGCAGCCTCTAGAACACGATGGGAGATGTTTTTTGTGCTGGCACAGTTTCTCCTTGCCAGACAGAGTGGAAAAGCTTTTTGCTAAGATGTAGACGAGAAGAGAGGCTAAAGACGAAGGTACGGTGCTCTGCAGAGCTAAGCACCGCTCCCGGGCCTTTTTCGGCAGAAGGCGCACACCGCAGAGCACTGTGAGCGGCAGAATCGTCTTTGCGCGAAGAAGCAGCTTCTTCGTCTCCGGGAGCCGGAGAGAGCGGCAACTTCGCAAAGGTGATGAAACAAGCTGTACAACACTGCGATTGTGTGCGCAGCTTGCCAAGTGAGAGAAAACAGTACCTGACCACTCTCCTGCCTTTTCTAATCACTTCAACATTCGATTGGAAGCTGTTTTGGACAACTTTCTTTCTCTTCTTGCAAAACACTCGGCAGACCTGCGTGCAGCCTCTAGAACACGATGGGAGATGTTTTCTGTGCTGGCACAGTTTCTCCTTGCCAGACAGAGTGGAAAAGCTTTTTGCTAAGATGTAGACGAGAAGAGAGGCTAAAGACGAAGGTACGGTGCTCTGCAGAGCTAAGCACAGCTCCCGGACCTCTTTCGGCAGAAGGCGCACACCGCAGAGCACTGTGAGCGGCAGAATCGTCTTTGCGCGAAGAAGCAGCTTCTTCGTCTCCGGGAGCCGGAGAGAGCGGCAACTTCGCAAAGGTGATGAAACAAGCTGTACAACACTGCGATTGTGTGCGCAGCTTGCCAAGTGAGAGAAAACAGTACCTGACCACTCTCCTGCCTTTTCTATTCACATGAACATTCGATTGCAAGCTGTTTTGGACAACTTTCTTTCTCTTCTTGCAAAACACTCGGCAGACCTCCGTGCAGCCTCTAGAACACGATGGGAGATGTTTTCTGTGCTGGCACAGTTTCTCCTTGCCAGACAGAGTGGAAAAGCTTTTTGCTAAGATGTAGACGAGAAGAGAGGCTAAAGACGAAGGTACGGTGCTCTGCAGAGCTAAGCACCGCTCCCGGGCCTCTTTCGGCAGAAGGCGCACACCGCAGAGCACTGTGAGCGGCAGAATCGTCTTTGCGCGAAGAAGCAGCTTCTTCGTCTCCGGGAGCCGGAGAGAGCGGATACTTCGCAAAGGTGATGAAACAAGCTGTACAACACTGCGATTGTGTGCGCAGCTTGCCAACTGAGAGAAAACAGTACCTGACCACTCTCCTGCCTTTTCTATTCACATGAACATTCGATTGCAAGCTGTTTTGGACAACTTTCTTTCTCTTCTTGCAAAACACTCGGCAGACCTCCGTGCAGCCTCTAGAAAACGATGGGAGATGTTTTCTGTGCTGGCACAGTTTCTCCTTGCCAGACAGAGTGGAAAAGCTTTTTGCTAAGATGTAGACGAGAAGAGAGGCTAAAGACGAAGGTACGGTGCTCTGCAGAGCTAAGCACCGCTCCCGGGCCTCTTTCGGCAGAAGGCGCACACCGCAGAGCACTGTGAGCGGCAGAATCGTCTTTGCGCGAAGAAGCAGCTTCTTCGTCTCCGGGAGCCGGAGAGAGCGGCAACTTGGCAAAGGTGATGAAACAAGCTGTACAACACTGCGATTGTGTGCGCAGCTTGCCAACTGAGAGAAAACAGTACCTGACCACTCTCCTGCCTTTTCTATTCACATGAACATTCGATTGCAAGCTGTTTTGGACAACTTTCTTTCTCTTCTTGCAAAACACTCGGCAGACCTCCGTGCAGCCTCTAGAACACGATGGGAGATGTTTTCTGTGCTGGCACAGTTTCTCCTTGCCAGACAGAGTGGAAAAGCTTTTTGCTAAGATGTAGACGAGAAGAGAGGCTAAAGACGAAGGTACGGTGCTCTGCAGAGCTAAGCACCGCTCCCGGGCCTCTTTCGGCAGAAGGCGCACACCGCAGAGCACTGTGAGCGGCAGAATCGTCTTTGCGCGAAGAAGCAGCTTCTTCGTCTCCGGGAGCCGGAGAGAGCGGCAACTTGGCAAAGGTGATGAAACAAGCTGTACAACACTGCGATTGTGTGCGCAGCTTGCCAACTGAGAGAAAACAGTACCTGACCCCTCACCTGCCTTTTCTATTCACATGAACATTCGATTGCAAGCTGTTTTGGACAACTTTCTTTCTCTTCTTGCAAAACACTCGGCAGACCTCCGTGCAGCCTCTAGAACACGATGGGAGATGTTTTTTGTGCTGGCACAGTTTCTCCTTTCCAGAAAGAGTGGAAAAGCTTTTTGCTAAGATGTAGACGAGAAGAGAGGCTAAAGAAGCAGGTATGGTACTCTGCAGAGCTAAGCACAGCTCCCGGGCCTCTTTCTGCAGAAGACACACATAGCAGAGCACTGTGAGCGGCAGAATCGTCTTTGCGCGAAGAAGCAGCTTCTTCGTCTCCGGGAGCCGGAGAGAGCGGCAACTTCGCAAAGGTGATGAAACAAGCTGTACAACACTGCGATTGTGTGCGCAGCTTGCCAAGTGAGAGAAAACAGTACCTGACCACTCTCCTGCCTTTTCTATTCACATGAACATTCGATTGCAAGCTGTTTTGGACAACTTTCTTTCTCTTCTTGCAAAACACTCGGCAGACCTCCGTACAGCCTCTAGAACACGATGGGAGATGTTTTCTGTGCTGGCACAGTTTCTCCTTGCCAGACAGAGTGGAAAAGCTTTTTGCTAAGATGTAGACGAGAAGAGAGGCTAAAGACGAAGGTACGGTGCTCTGCAGAGCTAAGCACCGCTCCCGGACCTCATTCGGCAGAAGCCGCACACCGCAGAGCACTGTGAGCGGCAGAATCATCTTTGCGCGAAGAAGCAGCTTCTTCGTCTCCGGGAGCCGGAGAGAGCGGCAACTTCGCAAAGGTGATGAAACAAGCTGTACAACACTGCGATTGTGTGCGCAGCTTGCCAAGTGAGAGAAAACCCTACCTGACCACTCTCCTGCCTTTTCTATTCACTTGAACATTCGATTGGAAGCTGTTTTGGACAACTTTCTTTCTCTTCTTGCAAAACACTCGGCAGACCTGCGTGCAGCCTCTAGAAGACGATGGGAGATGTTTTCTGTGCTGGCACAGTTTCTCCTTGCCAGACAGAGTGGAAAAGCTTTTTGCTAAGATGTAGACGAGAAGAGAGGCTAAAGACGAAGGTACGGTGCTCTGCAGAGCTAAGCACCGCTCCCGGGGCTCTTTCGGCAGAAGGCGCACACCGCAGGGCACTGTGAGCGGCAGAATCGTCTTTGCGCGAAGAAGCAGCTTCTTCGTCTCCGGGAGCCGGAGAGAGCGGCAACTTCGCAAAGGTGATGAAACAAGCTGTACAACACTGCGATTGTGTGCGCAGCTTGCCAACTGAGAGAAAACAGTACCTGACCACTCTCCTGCCTTTTCTATTCACATGAACATTCGATTGCAAGCTGTTTTGGACAACTTTCTTTCTCTTCTTGCAAAACACTCGGCAGACCTCCGTGCAGCCTCTAGAACACGATGGGAGATGTTTTCTGTGCTGGCACAGTTTCTCCTTGCCAGACAGAGTGGAAAAGCTTTTTGCTAAGATGTAGACGAGAAGAGAGGCTAAAGACGAAGGTACGGTGCTCTGCAGAGCTAAGCACTGCTCCCGGGCCTCTTTCGGCAGAAGGCGCACACCGCAGAGCACTGTGAGCGGCAGAATCGTCTTTGCGCGAAGAAGCAGCTTCTTCGTCTCCGGGAGCCGGAGAGAGCGGATACTTCGCAAAGGTGATGAAAAAAGCTGTACAACACTGCGATTGTGTGCGCAGCTTGCCAACTGAGAGAAAACAGTACCTGACCACTCTCCTGCCTTTTCTATTCACATGAACATTCGATTGCAAGCTGTTTTGGACAACTTTCTTTCTCTTCTTGCAAAACACTCGGCAGACCTCCGTGCAGCCTCTAGAACACGATGGGAGATGTTTTTTGTGCTGGCACAGTTTCTCCTTGCCAGACAGAGTGGAAAAGCTTTTTGCTAAGATGTAGACGAGAAGAGAGGCTAAAGACGAAGGTACGGTGCTCTGCAGAGCTAAGCACCGCTCCCGGGGCTATTTCGGCAGAAGGCGCACACCGCAGGGCACTGTGAGCGGCAGAATCGTCTTTGCGCGAAGAAGCAGCTTCTTCGTCTCCGGGAGCCGGAGAGAGCGGCAACTTCGCAAAGGTGATGAAACAAGCTGTACAACACTGCGATTGTGTGCGCAGCTTGCCAACTGAGAGAAAACAGTACCTGACCACTCTCCTGCCTTTTCTATTCACATGAACATTCGATTGCAAGCTGTTTTGGACAACTTTCTTTCTCTTCTTGCAAAACACTCGGCAGACCTCCGTGCAGCCTCTAGAACACGATGGGAGATGTTTTCTGTGCTGGCACAGTTTCTCCTTGCCAGACAGAGTGGAAAAGCTTTTTGCTAAGATGTAGACGAGAAGAGAGGCTAAAGACGAAGGTACGGTGCTCTGCAGAGCTAAGCACCGCTCCCGGGCCTCTTTCGGCAGAAGGCGCACACCGCAGAGCACTGTGAGCGGCAGAATCGTCTTTGCGCGAAGAAGCAGCTTCTTCGTCTCCGGGAGCCGGAGAGAGCGGCAACTTCGCAAAGGTGATGAAACAAGCTGTACAACACTGCGATTGTGTGCGCAGCTTGCCAACTGAGAGAAAACAGTACCTGACCACTCTCCTGCCTTTTCTATTCACATGAACATTCGATTGCAAGCTGTTTTGGACAACTTTCTTTCTCTTCTTGCAAAACACTCGGCAGACCTCCGTGCAGCCTCTAGAACACGATGGGAGATCTTTTCTGTGCTGGCACAGTTTCTCCTTGCCAGACAGAGTGGAAAAGCTTTTTGCTAAGATGTAGACGAGAAGAGAGGCTAAAGACGAAGGTACGGTGCTCTGCAGAGCTAAGCACCGCTCCCGGACCTCATTCGGCAGAAGCCGCACACCGCAGAGCACTGTGAGCGGCAGAATCGTCTTTGCGCGAAGAAGCAGCTTCTTCGTCTCCGGGAGCCGGAGAGAGCGGATACTTCGCAAAGGTGATGAAACAAGCTGTACAACACTGCGATTGTGTGCGCAGCTTGCCAACTGAGAGAAAACAGTACCTGACCACTCTCCTGCCTTTTCTATTCACATGAACATTCGATTGCAAGCTGTTTTGGACAACTTTCTTTCTCTTCTTGCAAAACACTCGGCAGACCTCCGTGCAGCCTCTAGAACACGATGGGAGATGTTTTTTGTGCTGGCACAGTTTCTCCTTGCCAGACAGAGTGGAAAAGCTTTTTGCTAAGATGTAGACGAGAAGAGAGGCTAAAGACGAAGGTACGGTGCTCTGCAGAGCTAAGCACCGCTCCCGGGCCTTTTTCGGCAGAAGGCGCACACCGCAGAGCACTGTGAGCGGCAGAATTGTCTTTGCGCGAAGAAGCAGCTTCTTCGTCTCCGGGAGCCGGAGAGAGCGGCAACTTCGCAAAGGTGATGAAACAAGCTGTACAACACTGCGATTGTGTGCGCAGCTTGCCAACTGAGAGAAAACAGTACCTGACCACTCTCCTGCCTTTTCTATTCACATGAACATTCGATTGCAAGCTGTTTTGGACAACTTTCTTTCTCTTCTTGCAAAACACTCGGCAGACCTCCGTGCAGCCTCTAGAACACGATGGGAGATGTTTTCTGTGCTGGCACAGTTTCTCCTTGCCAGACAGAGTGGAAAAGCTTTTTGCTAAGATGTAGACGAGAAAAGAGGCTAAAGACGAAGGTACGGTGCTCTGCAGAGCTAAGCACCGCTCCCGGACCTCTTTCGGCAGAAGGCGCACACCGCAGAGCACTGGGAGCAGCAGAATCGTCTTTGCGCGAAGAAGCAGCTTCTTCGTCTCCGGGAGCCGGAGAGAGCGGCAGCTTCGCAAAGGTGAAGAAACAAGCTGTACAACACTGCGATTGTGTGCGCAGCTTGCCAAGTGAGAGAAAACAGTACCTGACCACTCTCCTGCCTTTTCTATTCACATGAACATTCGATTGCAAGCTGTTTTGGACAACTTTCTTTCTCTTCTTGCAAAACACTCGGCAGACCTCCGTGCAGCCTCTAGAACACGATGGGAGATGTTTTCTGTGGTGGCACAGTTTCTCCTTGCCAGACAGAGTGGAAAAGCTTTTTGCTAAGATGTAGACGAGAAGAGAGGCTAAAGACGAAGGTAGGGTGCTCTGCAGAGCTAAGCACCGCTCCCGGGCCTCTTTCGGCAGAAGGCGCACACCGCAGAGCACTGTGAGCGGCAGAATCGTCTTTGCGCGAAGAAGCAGCTTCTTCGTCTCCGGGAGCCGGAGAGAGCGGCAACTTCGCAAAGGTGATGAAACAAGCTGTACAACACTGCGATTGTGTGCGCAGCTTGCCAACTGAGAGAAAACAGTACCTGACCACTCTCCTGCCTTTTCTATTCACATGAACATTCGATTGCAAGCTGTTTTGGACAACTTTCTTTCTCTTCTTGCAAAACACTCGGCAGACCTCCGTGCAGCCTCTAGAACACGATGGGAGATGTTTTCTGTGCTGGCACACTTTCTCCTTGCCAGACAGAGTGGAAAAGCTTTTTGCTAAGATGTAGACGAGAAGAGAGGCTAAAGACGAAGGTACGGTGCTCTGCAGAGCTAAGCACCGCTCCCGGGCCTCTTTCGGCAGAAGGCGCACACCGCAGAGCACTGTGAGCGGCAGAATCGTCTTTGCGCGAAGAAGCAGCTTCTTCGTCTCCGGGAGCCGGAGAGAGCGGCAACTTCGCAAAGGTGATGAAACAAGCTGTACAACACTGCGATTGTGTGCGCAGCTTGCCAACTGAGAGAAAACAGTACCTGACCACTCTCCTGCCTTTTCTATTCACATGAACATTCGATTGCAAGCTGTTTTGGACAACTTTCTTTCTCTTCTTGCAAAACACTCGGCAGACCTCCGTGCAGCCTCTAGAACACGATGGGAGATGTTTTCTGTGCTGGCACAGTTTCTCCTTGCCAGACAGAGTGGAAAAGCTTTTTGCTAAGATGTAGACGAGAAGAGAGGCTAAAGACGAAGGTACGGTGCTCTGCAGAGCTAAGCACCGCTCCCGGGCGTCTTTCGGCAGAAGGCGCACACCGCAGAGCACTGTGAGCGGCAGAATCGTCTTTGCGCGAAGAAGCAGCTTCTTCGTCTCCGGGAGCCGGAGAGAGCGGCAACTTCGCAAAGGTGATGAAACAAGCTGTACAACACTGCGATTGTGTGCGCAGCTTGCCAACTGAGAGAAAACAGTACCTGACCCCTCACCTGTCTTTTCTATTCACATGAACATTCGATTGCAAGCTGTTTTGGACAACTTTCTTTCTCTTCTTGCAAAACACTCGGCAGACCTCCGTGCAGCCTCTAGAACACGATGGGAGATGTTTTTTGTGCTGGCACAGTTTCTCCTTGCCAGAAAGAGTGGAAAAGCTTTTTGCTAAGATGTAGACGAGAAGAGAGGCTAAAGAAGCAGGTATGGTACACTGCAGAGCTAAAAACAGATCCCGGGCCTCTTTCTGCAGAAGACACACATAGCAGAACACAGTGAGCGGCAGAATCGTCTTTGCGCGAAGAAGCAGCTTCTTCGTCTCCGGGAGCCGGAGAGAGCGGCAGCATCGCAAAGGTGATGAAACAAGCTGTACAACACTGCGATTGTGTGCGCAGCTTGCCAACTGAGAGAAAACAGTACCTGACCCCTCTCCTGCCTTTTATATTCACATGAACATTCGATTGCAAGCTGTTTTGGAGAACTTTCTTTCTCTTCTTGCAAAACACTCGGCAGACCTCCGTGCAGCCTCTAGAACACGATGGGAGATGTTTTTTGTGCTGGCACAGTTTCTCCTTGCCAGAAAGAGTGGAAAAGCTTTTTGCTAAGATGTAGACGAGAAGAGAGGCTAAAGAAGCAGGTATGGTACACTGCAGAGCTAAAAACAGCTCCCGGGCCTCTTTCTGCAGAAGACACACATAGCAGAACACAGTGAGCGGCAGAATCGTCTTTGCGCGAAGAAGCAGCTTCTTCGTCTCCGGGAGCCGGAGAGAGCGGCAGCATCGCAAAGGTGATGAAACAAGCTGTACAACACTGCGATTGTGTGCGCAGCTTGCCAAATGAGAGAAAACAGTACCTGACCCCTCTCCTGCCTTTTATATTCACATGAACATTCGATTGCAAGCTGTTTTGGAGAACTTTCTTTCTCTTCTTGCAAAACACTCGGCAGACCTCCGTGCAGCCTCTAGAACACGATGGGAGATGTTTTTTGTGCCGGCACAGTTTCTCCTTGCCAGAAAGAGTGGAAAAGCTTTTTGCTAAGATGTAGACGAGAAGAGAGGCTAAAGAAGCAGGTATGGTACTCTGCAGAGCTAAGCACAGCTCCCGGGCCTCTTTCTGCAGAAGACACACACTGCAGAACACAGTGAGCGGCAGAATCGTCTTTGCGCGAAGAAGCAGCTTCTTCGTCTCCGGGAGCCGGAGAGAGCGGCAACTTCGCAAAGGTGATGAAACAAGCTGTACAACACTGCGATTGTGTGCGCAGCTTGCCAACTGAGAGAAAACAGTACCTGACCACTCTCCTGCCTTTTCTATTCACATGAACATTCGATTGGAAGCTGTTTTGGACAACTTTCTTTCTCTTCTTGCAAAACACTCGGCAGACCTCCGTGCAGCCTCTAGAACACGATGGGAGATGTTTTCTGTGCTGGCACAGTTTCTTCTTGCCAGACAGAGTGGAAAAGCTTTTTGCTAAGATGTAGACGAGAAGAGAGGCTAAAGACGAAGGTACGGTGCTCTGCAGAGCTAAGCACCGCTCCCGGGCCTCTTTCGGCAGAAGGCGCACACCGCAGAGCACTGTGAGCGGCAGAATCGTCTTTGCGCGAAGAAGCAGCTTCTTCGTCTCCGGGAGCCGGAGAGAGCGGCAACTTCGCAAAGGTGATGAAACAAGCTGTACAACACTGCGATTGTGTGCGCAGCTTGCCAACTGAGAGAAAACAGTACCTGACCACTCTCCTGGCTTTTCTATTCAGATGAACATTCGATTGCAAGCTGTTTTGGACAACTTTCTTTCTCTTCTTGCAAAACACTCGGCAGACCTCCGTGAAGCCTCTAGAACACGATGGGAGATGTTTTCTGTGCTGGCACAGTTTCTCCTTGCCAGACAGAGTGGAAAAGCTTTTTGCTAAGATGTAGACGAGAAGAGAGGCTAAAGACGAAGGTACGGTGCTCTGCAGAGCTAAGCACCGCTCCCGGACCTCATTCGGCAGAAGCCGCACACCGCAGAGCACTGTGAGCGGCAGAATCGTCTTTGCGAGAAGAAGCAGCTTCTTCGTCTCCGGGAGCCGGAGAGAGCGGCAACTTCGCAAAGGTGATGAAACAAGCTGTACAACACTGCGATTGTGTGCGCAGCTTGCCAAGTGAGAGAAAACAGTACCTGACCACTCTCCTGCCTTTTCTATTCACCAGAACATTCGATTGGAAGCTGTTTTGGACAACTTTCTTTCTCTTCTTGCAAAACACTCGGCAGACCTGCGTGCAGCCTCTAGAACACGATGGGAGATGTTTTCTGTGCTGGCACAGTTTCTCCTTGCCAGACAGAGTGGAAAAGCTTTTTGCTAAGATGTAGACGAGAAGAGAGGCTAAAGACGAAGGTACGGTGCTCTGCAGAGCTAAGCACCGCTCCCGGACCTCATTCGGCAGAAGCCGCACACCGCAGAGCACTGTGAGCGGCAGAATCGTCTTTGCGCGAAGAAGCAGCTTCTTCGTCTCCAGGAGACGGAGAGAGCGGCAACTTCGCAAAGGTGATGAAACAAGCTGTACAACACTGCGATTGTGTGCGCAGCTTGCCAACTGAGAGAAAACAGTACCTGACCACTCTCCTGCCTTTTCTATTCACATGAACATTCGATTGCAAGCTGTTTTGGACAACTTTCTTTCTCTTCTTGCAAAACACTCGGCAGACCTCCGTGCAGCCTCTAGAACACGATGGGAGATGTTTTTTGTGCTGGCACAGTTTCTCCTTGCCAGACAGAGTGGAAAAGCTTTTTGCTAAGATGTAGACGAGAAGAGAGGCTAAAGACGAAGGTACGGTGCTCTGCAGAGCTAAGCACCGCTCCCCGGGCCTTTTTCGGCAGAAGGCGCACACCGCAGAGCACTGTGAGCGGCAGAATCGTCTTTGCGCGAAGAAGCAGCTTCTTCGTCTCCGGGAGCCGGAGAGAGCGGCAACTTCGCAAAGGTGATGAAACAAGCTGTACAACACTGCGATTGTGTGCGCAGCTTGCCAACTGAGAGAAAACAGTACCTGACCACTCTCCTGCCTTTTCTATTCACATGAACATTCGATTGCAAGCTCTTTTGGACAACTTTCTTTCTCTTCTTGCAAAACACTCGGCAGACCTCCGTGCAGCCTCTAGAACACGATGGGAGATGTTTTCTGTGCTGGCACAGTTTCTCCTTGCCAGACAGAGTGGAAAAGCTTTTTGCTAAGATGTAGACGAGAAAAGAGGCTAAAGACGAAGGTACGGTGCTCTGCAGAGCTAAGCACCGCTCCCGGACCTCTTTCGGCAGAAGGCGCACACCGCAGAGCACTGGGAGCAGCAGAATCGTCTTTGCGCGAAGAAGCAGCTTCTTCGTCTCCGGGAGCCGGAGAGAGCGGCAGCTTCGCAAAGGTGAAGAAACAAGCTGTACAACACTGCGATTGTGTGCGCAGCTTGCCAAGTGAGAGAAAACAGTACCTGACCACTCTCCTGCCTTTTCTATTCACATGAACATTCGATTGCAAGCTGTTTTGGACAACTTTCTTTCTCTTCTTGCAAAACACTCGGCAGACCTCCGTGCAGCCTCTAGAACACGATGGGAGATGTTTTCTGGGCTGGCACAGTTTCTCCTTGCCAGACAGAGTGGAAAAGCTTTTTGCTAAGATGTAGACGAGAAGAGAGGCTAAAGACGAAGGTACGGTGCTCTGCAGAGCTAAGCACCGCTCCCGGGCCTCTTTCGGCAGAAGGCGCACACCGCAGAGCACTGTGAGCGGCAGAATCGTCTTTGCGCGAAGAAGCAGCTTCTTCGTCTCCGGGAGCCGGAGAGAGCGGCAGCATCGCAAAGGTGATGAAACAAGCTGTACAACACTGCGATTGTGTGCGCAGCTTGCCAACTGAGAGAAAACAGTACCTGACCACTCTCCTGCCTTTTCAATTCACATGAACATTCGATTGCAAGCTGTTTTGGACAACTTTCTTTCTCTTCTTGCAAAACACTCGGCAGACCTCCGTGCAGCCTCTAGAACACGATGGGAGATGTTTTTTGTGCTGGCACAGTTTCTCCTTGCCAGAAAGAGTGGAAAAGCTTTTTGCTAAGATGTAGACGAGAAGAGAGGCTAAAGAAGCAGGTATGGTACTCTGCAGAGCTAAGCACAGCTCCCGGGCCTCTTTCTGCAGAAGACACACACTGCAGAACACAGTGAGCGGCAGAATCGTCTTTGCGCGAAGAAGCAGCTTCTTCGTCTCCGGGAGCCGGAGAGAGCGGCAACTTCGCAAAGGTGATGAAACAAGCTGTACAACACTGCGATTGTGTGCGCAGCTTGCCAAGTGAGAGAAAACAGTACCTGACCACTCTCCTGCCTTTTCTATTCACATGAACATTCGATTGGAAGCTGTTTTGGACATCCTTCTTTCTCTTCTTGCAAAACACTCGGCAGACCTCCGTGCAGCCTCTAGAACACGATGGGAGATGTTTTCTGTGCTGGCACAGTTTCTTCTTGCCAGACAGAGTGGAAAAGCTTTTTGCTAAGATGTAGACGAGAAGAGAGGCTAAAGACGAAGGTACGGTGCTCTGCAGAGCTAAGCACCGCTCCCGGGGCTCTTTCGGCAGAAGGCGCACACCGCAGAGCACTGTGAGCGGCAGAATCGTCTTTGCGCGAAGAAGCAGCTTCTTCGTCTCCGGGAGCCGGAGAGAGCGGCAACTTCGCAAAGGTGATGAAACAAGCTGTACAACACTGCGATTGTGTGCGCAGCCTGCCAACTGAGAGAAAACAGTACCTGACCACTCTCCTGCCTTTTCTATTCACATGAACATTCGATTGCAAGCTGTTTTGGACAACTTTCTTTCTCTTCTTGCAAAACACTCGGCAGACCTCCGTGCAGCCTCTAGAAGACGATGGGAGATGTTTTCTGTGCTGGCGCAGTTTCTCCCTGCCAGACAGAGTGGAAAAGCTTTTTGCTAAGATGTAGACGAGAAGAGAGGCTAAAGACGAAGGTACGGTGCTCTGCAGAGCTAAGCACAGCTCCCGGACCTCTTTCGGCAGAAGGCGCACACCGCAGAGCACTGTGAGCGGCAGAATCGTCTTTGCGCGAAGAAGCAGCTTCTTCGTCTCCGGGAGCCGGAGAGAGCGGCAACTTCGCAAAGGTGATGAAACAAGCTGTACAACACTGCGATTGTGTGCGCAGCTTGCCAACTGAGAGAAAACAGTACCTGACCACTCTCCTGCCTTTTCTATTCACATGAACATTCGATTGCAAGCTGTTTTGGACAACTTTCTTTCTCTTCTTGCAAAACACTCGGCAGACCTCCGTGCAGCCTCTAGAACACGATGGGAGATGTTTTCTGTGGTGGCACAGTTTCTCCTTGCCAGACAGAGTGGAAAAGCTTTTTGCTAAGATGTAGACGAGAAAAGAGGCTAAAGACGAAGGTACGGTGCTCTGCAGAGCTAAGCACCGCTCCCGGACCTCTTTCGGCAGAAGGCGCACACCGCAGAGCACTGGGAGCAGCAGAATCGTCTTTGCGCGAAGAAGCAGCTTCTTCGTCTCCGGGAGCCGGAGAGAGCGGCAGCTTCGCAAAGGTGAAGAAACAAGCTGTACAACACTGCGATTGTGTGCGCAGCTTGCCAAGTGAGAGAAAACAGTACCTGACCACTCTCCTGGCTTTTCTATTCAGATGAACATTCGATTGCAAGCTGTTTTGGACAACTTTCTTTCTCTTCTTGCAAAACACTCGGCAGACCTCCGTGCAGCCTCTAGAACACGATGGGAGATGTTTTCTGTGCTGGCACAGTTTCTCCTTGCCAGACAGAGTGGAAAAGCTTTTTGCTAAGATGTAGACGAGAAGAGAGGCTAAAGACGAAGGTACGGTGCTCTGCAGAGCTAAGCACCGCTCCCGGGCCTCTTTCGGCAGAAGGCGCACACCGCAGAGCACTGTGAGCGGCAGAATCGTCTTTGCGCGAAGAAGCAGCTTCTTCGTCTCCGGGAGCCGGAGAGAGCGGCAACTTGGCAAAGGTGATGAAACAAGCTGTACAACACTGCGATTGTGTGCGCAGCTTGCCAACTGAGAGAAAACAGTACCTGACCACTCTCCTGCCTTTTCTATTCACATGAACATTCGATTGCAAGCTGTTTTGGACAACTTTCTTTCTCTTCTTGCAAAACACTCGGCAGACCTGCGTGCAGCCTCTAGAACACGATGGGAGATGTTTTCTGTGCTGGCACAGTTTCTCCTTCGCCAGACAGAGTGGAAAAGCTTTTTGCTAAGATGTAGACGAGAAGAGAGGCTAAAGACGAAGGTACGGTGCTCTGCAGAGCTAAGCACCGCTCCCGGGCGTCTTTCGGCAGAAGGCGCACACCGCAGAGCACTGTGAGCGGCAGAATCGTCTTTGCGCGAAGAAGCAGCTTCTTCGTCTCCGGGAGCCGGAGAGAGCGGCAGCTTCGCAAAGGTGATGAAACAAGCTGTACAACACTGCGATTGTGTGCGCAGCTTGCCAACTGAGAGAAAACAGTACCTGACCCCTCACCTGCCTTTTCTATTCAGATGAACATTCGATTGCAAGCTGTTTTGGACAACTTTCTTTCTCTTCTTGCAAAACACTCGGCAGACCTCCGTGCAGCCTCTAGAACACGATGGGAGATGTTTTTTGTGCTGGCACAGTTTCTCCTTGCCAGAAAGAGTGGAAAAGCTTTTTGCTAAGATGTAGACGAGAAGAGAGGCTAAAGAAGCAGGTATGGTACTCTGCAGAGCTAAAAACAGCTCCCGGGCCTCTTTCTGCAGAAGACACACATAGCAGAACACAGTGAGCGGCAGAATCGTCTTTGCGCGAAGAAGCAGCTTCTTCGTCTCCGGGAGCCGGAGAGAGCGGCAGCATCGCAAAGGTGATGAAACAAGCTGTACAACACTGCGATTGTGTGCGCAGCTTGCCAACTGAGAGAAAACAGTACCTGACCCCTCTCCTGCCTTTTCTATTCAGATGAACATTCGATTGCAAGCTGTTTTGGACAACTTTCTTTCTCTTCTTGCAAAACACTCGGCAGACCTCCGTGCAGCCTCTAGAACACGATGGGAGATGTTTTTTGTGCCGGCACAGTTTCTCCTTGCCAGAAAGAGTGGAAAAGCTTTTTGCTAAGATGTAGACGAGAAGAGAGGCTAAAGAAGCAGGTACGGTGCTCTGCAGAGCTAAGCACAGCTCCCGGGCCTCTTTCGGCAGAAGACACACACTGCAGAACACAGTGAGCGGCAGAATCGTCTTTGCGCGAAGAAGCAGCTTCTTCGTCTCCGGGAGCCGGAGAGAGCGGCAACTTCGCAAAGGTGATGAAACAAGCTGTACAACACTGCGATTGTGTGCGCAGCTTGCCAACTGAGAGAAAACAGTACCTGACCACTCTCCTGGCTTTTCTATTCAGATGAACATTCGATTGCAAGCTGTTTTGGACAACTTTCTTTCTCTTCTTGCAAAACACTCGGCAGACCTCCGTGCAGCCTCTAGAACACGATGGGAGATGTTTTCTGTGCTGGCACAGTTTCTCCTTGCCAGACAGAGTGGAAAAGCTTTTTGCTAAGATGTAGACGAGAAGAGAGGCTAAAGACGAAGGTACGGTGCTCTGCAGAGCTAAGCACCGCTCCCGGACCTCTTTCGGCAGAAGGCGCGCACCGCAGAGCACTGTGAGCGGCAGAATCGTCTTTGCGCGAAGAAGCAGCTTCTTCGTCTCCGGGAGCCGGAGAGAGCGGCAACTTCGCAAAGGTGATGAAACAAGCTGTACAACACTGCGATTGTGTGCGCAGCTTGCCAAGTGAGAGAAAACAGTACCTGACCACTCTCCTGCCTTTTCTATTCACATGAACATTCGATTGCAAGCTGTTTTGGACAACTTTCTTTCTCTTCTTGCAAAACACTCTGCAGACCTCCGTGCAGCCTCTAGAACACGATGGTGGATGTTTTCTGTGCTGGCGCAGTTTCTCCCTGCCAGACAGAGTGGAAAAGCTTTTTGCTAAGATGTAGACGAGAAGAGAGGCTAAAGACGAAGGTACGGTGCTCTGCAGAGCTAAGCACCGCTTCCGGGCCTCTTTCGGCAGAAGGCGCACACCGCAGAGCACTGTGAGCGGCAGAATCGTCTTTGCGCGAAGAAGCAGCTTCTTCGTCTCCGGAAGCCGGAGAGAGCGGCAACTTCGCAAAGATGATGAAACAAGCTGTACAACACTGCGATTGTGTGCGCAGCGTGCCAACTGAGAGAAAACAGTACCTGACCACTCTCCTGCCTTTTCTATTCACATGAACATTCGATTGCAAGCTGTTTTGGACAACTTTCTTTCTCTTCTTGCAAAACACTCGGCAGACCTCCGTGCAGCCTCTAGAACACTATGGGAGATGTTTTCTGTGCTGGCACAGTTTCTCCTTGCCAGACAGAGTGGAAAAGCTTTTTGCTAAGATGTAGACGAGAAGAGAGGCTAAAGAAGCACGTATGGTGCTTCTCAGAGCTAAGCACCGCTCCCGGACCTCTTTCGGCAGAAGGCGCACACCGCAGAGCACTGTGAGCGGCAGAATCGTCTTTGCGCGAAGAAGCAGCTTCTTCGTCTCCGGGAGCCGGAGAGAGCGGCAGCATCGCAAAGGTGATGAAACAAGCTGTACAACACTGCGATTGTGTGCGCAGCTTGCCAACTGAGAGAAAACAGTACCTGACCCCTCACCTGCCTTTTCTATTCAGATGAACATTCGATTGCAAGCTGTTTTGGACAACTTTCTTTCTCTTCTTGCAAAACACTCGGCAGACCTCCGTGCAGCCTCTAGAACACGATGGGAGATGTTTTTTGTGCTGGCACAGTTTCTCCTTGCCAGAAAGAGTGGAAAAGCTTTTTGCTAAGATGTAGACGAGAAGAGAGGCTAAAGAAGCAGGTATGGTACTCTGCAGAGCTAAAAACAGCTCCCGGGCCTCTTTCTGCAGAAGACACACATAGCAGAACACAGTGAGCGGCAGAATCGTCTTTGCGCGAAGAAGCAGCTTCTTCGTCTCCGGGAGCCGGAGAGAGCGGCAGCATCGCAAAGGTGATGAAACAAGCTGTACAACACTGCGATTGTGTGCGCAGCTTGCCAACTGAGAGAAAACAGTACCTGACACCTCTCCTGCCTTTTCTATTCAGATGAACATTCGATTGCAAGCTGTTTTGGACAACTTTCTTTCTCTTCTTGCAAAACACTCGGCAGACCTCCGTGCAGCCTCTAGAACACGATGGGAGATGTTTTTTGTGCCGGCACAGTTTCTCCTTGCCAGAAAGAGTGGAAAAGCTTTTTGCTAAGATGTAGACGAGAAGAGAGGCTAAAGAAGCAGGTACGGTGCTCTGCAGAGCTAAGCACAGCTCCCGGGCCTCTTTCGGCAGAAGACACACACTGCAGAACACAGTGAGCGGCAGAATCGTCTTTGCGCGAAGAAGCAGCTTCTTCGTCTCCGGGAGCCGGAGAGAGCGGCAACTTCGCAAAGGTGATGAAACAAGCTGTACAACACTGCGATTGTGTGCGCAGCTTGCCAACTGAGAGAAAACAGTACCTGACCACTCTCCTGGCTTTTCTATTCAGATGAACATTCGATTGCAAGCTGTTTTGGACAACTTTCTTCCTCTTCTTGCAAAACACTCGGCAGACCTCCGTGCAGCCTCTAGAACACGATGGGAGATGTTTTCTGTGCTGGCACAGTTTCTCCTTGCCAGACAGAGTGGAAAAGCTTTTTGCTAAGATGTAGACGAGAAGAGAGGCTAAAGACGAAGGTACGGTGCTCTGCAGAGCTAAGCACCGCTCCCGGACCTCTTTCGGCAGAAGGCGCGCACCGCAGAGCACTGTGAGCGGCAGAATCGTCTTTGCGCGAAGAAGCAGCTTCTTCGTCTCCGGGAGCCGGAGAGAGCGGCAACTTCGCAAAGGTGACGAAACAAGCTGTACAACACTGCGATTGTGTGCGCAGCTTGCCAAGTGAGAGAAAACAGTACCTGACCACTCTCCTGCCTTTTCTATTCACATGAACATTCGATTGCAAGCTGTTTTGGACAACTTTCTTTCTCTTCTTGCAAAACACTCTGCAGACCTCCGTGCAGCCTCTAGAACACGATGGTGGATGTTTTCTGTGCTGGCGCAGTTTCTCCCTGCCAGACAGAGTGGAAAAGCTTTTTGCTAAGATGTAGACGAGAAGAGAGGCTAAAGACGAAGGTACGGTGCTCTGCAGAGCTAAGCACCGCTTCCGGGCCTCTTTCGGCAGAAGGCGCACACCGCAGAGCACTGTGAGCGGCAGAATCGTCTTTGCGCGAAGAAGCAGCTTCTTCGTCTCCGGAAGCCGGAGAGAGCGGCAACTTCGCAAAGATGATGAAACAAGCTGTACAACACTGCGATTGTGTGCGCAGCGTGCCAACTGAGAGAAAACAGTACCTGACCACTCTCCTGCCTTTTCTATTCACATGAACATTCGATTGCAAGCTGTTTTGGACAACTTTCTTTCTCTTCTTGCAAAACACTCGGCAGACCTCCGTGCAGCCTCTAGAACACGATGGGAGATGTTTTCTGTGCTGGCACAGTTTCTCCTTGCCAGACAGAGTGGAAAAGCTTTTTGCTAAGATGTAGACGAGAAGAGAGGCTAAAGACGAAGGTACGGTGCTCTGCAGAGCTAAGCACCGCTCCCGGGCGTCTTTCGGCAGAAGGCGCGCACCGCAGAGCACTGTGAGCGGCAGAATCGTCTTTGCGCGAAGAAGCAGCTTCTTCGTCTCCGGGAGCTGGAGAGAGCGGCAACTTCGCAAAGGTGATGAAACAAGCTGTACAACACTGCGATTGTGTGCGCAGCTTGCCAAGTGAGAGAAAACAGTACCTGACCACTCTCCTGCCTTTTCTATTCACATGAACATTCGATTGCAAGCTGTTTTGGACAACTTTCTTTCTCTTCTTGCAAAACACTCGGCAGACCTGCGTGCAGCCTCTAGAACACGATGGGAGATGTTTTTTGTGCTGGCACAGTTTCTCCTTGCCAGACAGAGTGGAAAAGCTTTTTGCTAAGATGTAGACGAGAAGAGAGGCTAAAGACGAAGGTACGGTGCTCTGCAGAGCTAAGCACCGCTCCCGGACCTCTTTCGGCAGAAGGCGCACACCGCAGAGCACTGTGAGCGGCAGAATCGTCTTTGCGCGAAGAAGCAGCTTCTTCGTCTCCGGGAGCCGGAGAGAGCGGCAACTTGGCAAAGGTGATGAAACAAGCTGTACAACACTGCGATTGTGTGCGCAGCTTGCCAACTGAGAGAAAACAGTACCTGACCACTCTCCTGGCTTTTCTATTCAGATGAACATTCGATTGCAAGCTGTTTTGGACAACTTTCTTTCTCTTCTTGCAAAACACTCGGCAGACCTCCGTGCAGCCTCTAGAACACGATGGGAGATGTTTTCTGTGCTGGCACAGTTTCTCCTTGCCAGACAGAGTGGAAAAGCTTTTTGCTAAGATGTAGACGAGAAGAGAGGCTAAAGAAGCACGTATGGTGCTTCTCAGAGCTAAGCACAGCTCCCGGGGCTCTTTCTGCAGAAGACACACACTGCAGAACACAGTGAGCGGCAGAATCGTCTTTGCGCGAAGAAGCAGCTTCTTCGTCTCCGGGAGCTGGAGAGAGCGGCAACTTCGCAAAGGTGATGAAACAAGCTGTACAACACTGCGATTGTGTGCGCAGCTTGCCAACTGAGAGAAAACAGTACCTGACCCTCTCCTGCCTTTTCTATTCACATGAACATTCGATTGCAAGCTGTTTTGGAGAACTTTCTTTCTCTTCTTGCAAAACACTCGGCAGACCTCCGTGCAGCCTCTAGAACACGATGGGAGATGTTTTTTGTGCCGGCACAGTTTCTCCTTGCCAGAAAGAGTGGAAAAGCTTTTTGCTAAGATGTAGACGAGAAGAGAGGCTAAAGAAGCAGGTATGGTACTCTGCAGAGCTAAGCACAGCTCCCGGGCCTCTTTCTGCAGAAGACACACACTGCAGAACACAGTGAGCAGCAGAATCGTCTTTGCGCGAAGAAGCAGCTTCTTCGTCTCCGGGAGCCGGAGAGAGCGGCAACTTCGCAAAGGTGATGAAACAAGCTGTACAACACTGCGATTGTGTGCGCAGCTTGCCAAGTGAGAGAAAACAGTACCTGACCACTCTCCTGGCTTTTCTATTCACATGAACATTCGATTGCAAGCTGTTTTGGAGAACTTTCTTTCTCTTCTTGCAAAACACTCGGCAGACCTCCGTGCAGCCTCTAGAACACGATGGGAGATGTTTTCTGTGCTGGCACAGTTTCTTCTTGCCAGACAGAGTGGAAAAGCTTTTTGCTAAGATGTAGACGAGAAGAGAGGCTAAAGACGAAGGTACGGTGCTCTGCAGAGCTAAGCACCGCTCCCGGGACCTCTTTCGGCAGAAGGCGCACACCGCAGAGCACTGTGAGCGGCAGAATCGTCTTTGCGCGAAGAAGCAGCTTCTTCGTCTCCGGGAGCCGGAGAGAGCGGCAGCTTCGCAAAGGTGATGAAACAAGCTGTACAACACTGCGATTGTGTGCGCAGCTTGCCAACTGAGAGAAAACAGTACCTGACCCCTCTCCTGCCTTTTCTATTCACATGAACATTCGATTGCAAGCTGTTTTGGAGAACTTTCTTTCTCTTCTTGCAAAACACTCGGCAGACCTCCGTGCAGCCTCTAGAACACGATGGGAGATGTTTTTTGTGCCGGCACAGTTTCTCCTTGCCAGAAAGAGTGGAAAAGCTTTTTGCTAAGATGTAGACGAGAAGAGAGGCTAAAGAAGCAGGTATGGTACTCTGCAGAGCTAAGCACAGCTCCCGGGCCTCTTTCTGCAGAAGACACACACTGCAGAACACAGTGAGCGGCAGAATCGTCTTTGCGCGAAGAAGCAGCTTCTTCGTCTCCGGGAGCCGGAGAGAGCGGCAACTTCGCAAAGGTGATGAAACAAGCTGTACAACACTGCGATTGTGTGCGCAGCTTGCCAAGTGAGAGAAAACAGTACCTGACCACTCTCCTGCCTTTTCTATTCAGATGAACATTCGATTGCAAGCTGTTTTGGACAACTTTCTTTCTCTTCTTGCAAAACACTCGGCAGACCTCCGTGCAGCCTCTAGAACACGATGGGAGATGTTTTCTGTGCTGGCACAGTTTCTTCTTGCCAGACAGAGTGGAAAAGCTTTTTGCTAAGATGTAGACGAGAAGAGAGGCTAAAGACGAAGGTACGGTGCTCTGCAGAGCTAAGCACCGCTCCGGGACCTCTTTCGGCAGAAGGCGCACACCGCAGAGCACTGTGAGCGGCAGAATCGTCTTTGCGCGAAGAAGCAGCTTCTTCGTCTCCGGGAGCCGGAGAGAGCGGCAGCTTCGCAAAGGTGATGAAACAAGCTGTACAACACTGCGATTGTGTGCGCAGCTTGCCAACTGAGAGAAAACAGTACCTGACCCCTCTCCTGCCTTTTCTATTCACATGAACATTCGATTGCAAGCTGTTTTGGACAACTTTCTTTCTCTTCTTGCAAAACACTCGGCAGACCTGCGTGCAAAATCTAGAACACGATGGGAGATGTTTTTTGTGCTGGCACAGTTTCTCCTTGCCAGAAAGAGTGGAAAAGCTTTTTGCTAAGATGTAGACGAGAAGAGAGGCTAAAGAAGCACGTATGGTACTCTGCAGAGCTAAAAACAGCTCCCGGGCCTCTTTCTGCAGAAGACACACACTGCAGAACACAGTGAGCGGCAGAATCGTCTTTGCGCGAAGAAGCATCTTCTTCGTCTCCGGGAGCCGGAGAGAGCGGCAGCTTCGCAAAGGTGATGAAACAAGCTGTACAACACTGCGATTGTGTGCGCAGCTTGCCAAGTGAGAGAAAACAGTACCTGACCCCTCACCTGCCTTTTCTATTCACATGAACATTCGATTGCAAGCTGTTTTGGAGAACTTTCTTTCTCTTCTTGCAAAACACTCGGCAGACCTCCGTGCAGCCTCTAGAACACGCAGGGAGATGTTTTCTGTGGTGGCACAGTTTCTCCTTGCCAGAAAGAGTGGAAAAGCTTTTTGCTAAGATGTAGACGAGAAGAGAGGCGAAAGAAGCAGGTATGGTACTCTGCAGAGCTAAGCACAGCTCCCGGGCCTCTTTCTGCAGAAGACACACACTGCAGAACACAGTGAGCGGCAGAATCGTCTTTGCGCGAAGAAGCAGCTTCTTCGTCTCCGGGAGCCGGAGAGAGCGGCAACTTCGCAAAGGTGATGAAACAAGCTGTACAACACTGCGATTGTGTGCGCAGCTTGCCAACTGAGAGAAAACAGTACCTGACCACTCTCCTGCCTTTTCTATTCACATGAACATTCGATTGGAAGCTGTTTTGGACAACTTTCTTTCTCTTCTTGCAAAACACTCGGCAGACCTCCGTGCAGCCTCTAGAACACGATGGGAGATGTTTTCTGTGCTGGCACAGTTTCTTCTTGCCAGACAGAGTGGAAAAGCTTTTTGCTAAGATGTAGATGAGAAGAGAGGCTAAAGACGAAGGTACGGTGCTCTGCAGAGCTAAGCACCGCTCCCGGACCTCTTTCGGCAGAACGCGCACACCGCAGAGCACTGTGAGCGGCAGAATCGTCTTTGCACGAAGAAGCAGCTTCTTCGTCTCCGGGAGCCGGAGAGAGGGGCAACTTCGCAAAGGTGATGAAACAAGCTGTACAACACTGCGATTGTGTGCGCAGCTTGCCAACTGAGAGAAAACTGTACCTGATCACTCTCCTGCCATTTCTCTTCACATGAACATTCGATTGCAAGCTGTTTTGGACAACTTTCTTTCTCTTCGTGCAAAACACTCTGCAGACCTCCGTGCAGCCTCTAGAACACGATGGGAGATGTTTTCTGTGCTGGCGCAGTTTCTCCCTGCCAGACAGAGTGGAAAAGCTTTTTGCTAAGATGTAGACGAGAAGAGAGGCTAAAGACGAAGTTACGGTGCTCTGCAGAGCTAAGCACCGCTCCCGGGCCTCTTTCGGCAGAAGGCGCACACCGCAGAGCACTGTGAGCGGCAGAATCGTCTTTGTGCGAAGAAGCAGCTTCTTCGTCTCCGGAAGCCGGAGAGAGCGGCAACTTCGCAAAGATGATGAAACAAGCTGTACAACACTGCGATTGTGTGCGCAGCGTGCCAACTGAGAGAAAGCAGTACCTGACCACTCTCCTGCCTTTTCTATTCACATGAACATTCGATTGCAAGCTGTTTTGGAGAACTTTCTTTCTCTTCTTGCAAAACACTCGGCAGACCTCCGTGCAGCCTCTAGAACACGATGGGAGATGTTTTTTGTGCCGGCACAGTTTCTCCTTGCCAGAAAGAGTGGAAAAGCTTTTTGCTAAGATGTAGACGAGAAGAGAGGCTAAAGAAGCAGGTATGGTACTCTGCAGAGCTAAGCACAGCTCCCGGGCCTCTTTCTGCAGAAGACACACACTGCAGAACACAGTGAGCGGCAGAATCGTCTTTGCGCGAAGAAGCAGCTTCTTCGTATCCGGGAGCCGGAGAGAGCGGCAACTTCGCAAAGGTGATGAAACAAGCTGTACAACACTGCGATTGTGTGCGCAGCTTGCCAAGTGAGAGAAAACAGTACCTGACCACTCTCCTGCCTTTTCTATTCACATGAATATTCGATTGCAAGCTGTTTTGGACAACTTTCTTTCTCTTCTTGCAAAACACTCGGCAGACCTCCGTGCAGCCTCTAGAACACGATGGGAGATGTTTTCTGTGCTGGCACAGTTTCTTCTTGCCAGACAGAGTGGAAAAGCTTTTTGCTAAGATGTAGACGAGAAGAGAGGCTAAAGACGAAGGTACGGTGCTCTGCAGAGCTAAGCACCGCTCCCGGGACCTCTTTCGGCAGAAGGCGCACACCGCAGAGCACTGTGAGCGGCAGAATCGTCTTTGCGCGAAGAAGCAGCTTCTTCGTCTCCGGGAGCCGGAGAGAGCGGCAGCTTCGCAAAGGTGATGAAACAAGCTGTACAACACTGCGATTGTGTGCGCAGCTTGCCAACTGAGAGAAAACAGTACCTGACCCCTCTCCTGCCTTTTCTATTCACATGAACATTCGATTGCAAGCTGTTTTGGACAACTTTCTTTCTCTTCTTGCAAAACACTCGGCAGACCTCCGTGCAGCATCTAGAACACGATGGGAGATGTTTTTTGTGCTGGCACAGTTTCTCCTTGCCAGAAAGAGTGGAAAAGCTTTTTGCTAAGATGTAGACGAGAAGAGAGGCTAAAGAAGCAGGTATGGTACTCTGCAGAGCTAAAAACAGCTCCCGGGCCTCTTTCTGCAGAAGACACACACTGCAGAACACAGTGAGCGGCAGAATCGTCTTTGCGCGAAGAAGCATCTTCTTCGTCTCCGGGAGCCGGAGAGAGCGGCAGCTTCGCAAAGGTGATGAAACAAGCTGTACAACACTGCGATTGTGTGCGCAGCTTGCCAACTGAGAGAAAACAGTACCTGACCCCTCTCCTGCCTTTTCTATTCACATGAACATTCGATTGCAAGCTGTTTTGGAGAACTTTCTTTCTCTTCTTGCAAAACACTCGGCAGACCTCCGTGCAGCCTCTAGAACACGATGGGAGATGTTTTTTGTGCCGGCACAGTTTCTCCTTGCCAGAAAGAGTGGAAAAGCTTTTTGCTAAGATGTAGACGAGAAGAGAGGCGAAAGAAGCAGGTATGGTACTCTGCAGAGCTAAGCACAGCTCCCGGGCCTCTTTCTGCAGAAGACACACACTGCAGAACACAGTGAGCGGCAGAATCGTCTTTGCGCGAAGAAGCAGCTTCTTCGTCTCCGGGAGCTGGAGAGAGCGGCAACTTCGCAAAGGTGATGAAACAAGCTGTACAACACTGCGATTGTGTGCGCAGCTTGCCAACTGAGAGAAAACAGTACCTGACCCTCTCCTGCCTTTTCTATTCACATGAACATTCGATTGCAAGCTGTTTTGGAGAACTTTCTTTCTCTTCTTGCAAAACACTCGGCAGACCTCCGTGCAGCCTCTAGAACACGATGGGAGATGTTTTTTGTGCCGGCACAGTTTCTCCTTGCCAGAAAGAGTGGAAAAGCTTTTTGCTAAGATGTAGACGAGAAGAGAGGCTAAAGAAGCAGGTATGGTACTCTGCAGAGCTAAGCACAGCTCCCGGGCCTCTTTCTGCAGAAGACACACACTGCAGAACACTGTGAGCGGCAGAATCGTCTTTGCGCGAAGAAGCAGCTTCTTCGTCTCCGGGAGCCGGAGAGAGCGGCAACTTCGCAAAGGTGATGAAACAAGCTGTACAACACTGCGATTGTGTGCGCAGCTTGCCAAGTGAGAGAAAACAGTACCTGACCACTCTCCTGCCTTTTCTATTCAGATGAACATTCGATTGCAAGCTGTTTTGGAGAACTTTCTTTCTCTTCTTGCAAAACACTCGGCAGACCTCCGTGCAGCCTCTAGAACACGATGGGAGATGTTTTTTGTGCCGGCACAGTTTCTCCTTGCCAGAAAGAGTGGAAAAGCTTTTTGCTAAGATGTAGACGAGAAGAGAGGCGAAAGAAGCAGGTATGGTACTCTGCAGAGCTAAGCACAGCTCCCGGGCCTCTTTCTGCAGAAGACACACACTGCAGAACACAGTGAGCGGCAGAATCGTCTTTGCGCGAAGAAGCAGCTTCTTCGTCTCCGGGAGCTGGAGAGAGCGGCAACTTCGCAAAGGTGATGAAACAAGCTGTACAACACTGCGATTGTGTGCGCAGCTTGCCAACTGAGAGAAAACAGTACCTGACCCTCTCCTGCCTTTTCTATTCACATGAACATTCGATTGCAAGCTGGTTTGGAGAACTTTCTTTCTCTTCTTGCAAAACACTCGGCAGACCTCCGTGCAGCCTCTAGAACACGATGGGAGATGTTTTTTGTGCCGGCACAGTTTCTCCTTGCCAGAAAGAGTGGAAAAGCTTTTTGCTAAGATGTAGACGAGAAGAGAGGCTAAAGAAGCAGGTATGGTACTCTGCAGAGCTAAGCACAGCTCCCGGGCCTCTTTCTGCAGAAGACACACACTGCAGAACACTGTGAGCGGCAGAATCGTCTTTGCGCGAAGAAGCAGCTTCTTCGTCTCCGGGAGCCGGAGAGAGCGGCAACTTCGCAAAGGTGATGAAACAAGCTGTACAACACTGCGATTGTGTGCGCAGCTTGCCAAGTGAGAGAAAACAGTACCTGACCACTCTCCTGCCTTTTCTATTCACATGAACATTCGATTGCAAGCTGTTTTGGACAACTTTCTTTCTCTTCTTGCAAAACACTCGGCAGACCTCCGTGCAGCCTCTAGAACACGATGGGAGATGTTTTCTGTGCTGGCACAGTTTCTTCTTGCCAGACAGAGTGGAAAAGCTTTTTGCTAAGATGTAGACGAGAAGAGAGGCTAAAGACGAAGGTACGGTGCTCTGCAGAGCTAAGCACCGCTCCGGGACCTCTTTCGGCAGAAGGCGCACACCGCAGAGCACTGTGAGCGGCAGAATCGTCTTTGCGCGAAGAAGCAGCTTCTTCGTCTCCGGGAGCCGGAGAGAGCGGCAGCTTCGCAAAGGTGATGAAACAAGCTGTACAACACTGCGATTGTGTGCGCAGCTTGCCAACTGAGAGAAAACAGTACCTGACCCCTCTCCTGCCTTTTCTATTCACATGAACATTCGATTGCAAGCTGTTTTGGACAACTTTCTTTCTCTTCTTGCAAAACACTCGGCAGACCTGCGTGCAATATCTAGAACACGATGGGAGATGTTTTTTGTGCTGGCACAGTTTCTCCTTGCCAGAAAGAGTGGAAAAGCTTTTTGCTAAGATGTAGACGAGAAGAGAGGCTAAAGAAGCAGGTATGGTACTCTGCAGAGCTAAAAACAGCTCCCGGGCCTCTTTCTGCAGAAGACACACACTGCAGAACACAGTGAGCGGCAGAATCGTCTTTGCGCGAAGAAGCATCTTCTTCGTCTCCGGGAGCCGGAGAGAGCGGCAGCTTCGCAAAGGTGATGAAACAAGCTGTACAACACTGCGATTGTGTGCGCAGCTTGCCAACTGAGAGAAAACAGTACCTGACCCCTCTCCTGCCTTTTCTATTCACATGAACATTCGATTGCAAGCTGTTTTGGAGAACTTTCTTTCTCTTCTTGCAAAACACTCGGCAGACCTCCGTGCAGCCTCTAGAACACGATGGGAGATGTTTTCTGTGCTGGCACAGTTTCTCCTTGCCAGAAAGAGTGGAAAAGCTTTTTGCTAAGATGTAGACGAGAAGAGAGGCGAAAGAAGCAGGTATGGTACTCTGCAGAGCTAAGCACAGCTCCCGGGCCTCTTTCTGCAGAAGACACACACTGCAGAACACAGTGAGCGGCAGAATCGTCTTTGCGCGAAGAAGCAGCTTCTTCGTCTCCGGGAGCCGGAGAGAGCGGCAACTTCGCAAAGGTGATGAAACAAGCTGTACAACACTGCGATTGTGTGCGCAGCTTGCCAACTGAGAGAAAACAGTACCTGACCACTCTCCTGCCTTTTCTATTCACATGAACATTCGATTGGAAGCTGTTTTGGACAACTTTCTTTCTCTTCTTGCAAAACACTCGGCAGACCTCCGTGCAGCCTCTAGAACACGATGGGAGATGTTTTCTGTGCTGGCACAGTTTCTTCTTGCCAGACAGAGTGGAAAAGCTTTTTGCTAAGATGTAGATGAGAAGAGAGGCTAAAGACGAAGGTACGGTGCTCTGCAGAGCTAAGCACCGCTCCCGGACCTCTTTCGGCAGAAGGCGCACACCGCAGAGCACTGTGAGCGGCAGAATCGTCTTTGCACGAAGAAGCAGCTTCTTCGTCTCCGGGAGCCGGAGAGAGCGGCAACTTCGCAAAGGTGATGAAACAAGCTGTACAACACTGCGATTGTGTGCGCAGCTTGCCAACTGAGAGAAAACTGTACCTGATCACTCTCCTGCCATTTCTCTTCACATGAACATTCGATTGCAAGCTGTTTTGGACAACTTTCTTTCTCTTCGTGCAAAACACTCTGCAGACCTCCGCGCAGCCTCTAGAACACGATGGGAGATGTTTTCTGTGCTGGCGCAGTTTCTCCCTGCCAGACAGAGTGGAAAAGCTTTTTGCTAAGATGTAGACGAGAAGAGAGGCTAAAGACGAAGGTACGGTGCTCTGCAGAGCTAAGCACCGCTCCCGGGCCTCTTTCGGCAGAAGGCGCACACCGCAGAGCACTGTGAGCGGCAGAATCGTCTTTGTGCGAAGAAGCAGCTTCTTCGTCTCCGGAAGCCGGAGAGAGCGGCAACTTCGCAAAGATGATGAAACAAGCTGTACAACACTGCGATTGTGTGCGCAGCGTGCCAACTGAGAGAAAACAGTACCTGACCACTCTCCTGCCTTTTCTATTCACATGAACATTCGATTGCAAGCTGTTTTGGACAACTTTCTTTCTCTTCTTGCAAAACACTCGGCAGACCTCCGTGCAGCCTCTAGAACACGATGGGAGATGTTTTCTGTGGTGGCACAGTTTCTCCTTGCCAGACAGAGTGGAAAAGCTTTTTGCTAAGATGTAGACGAGAAGAGAGGCTAAAGACGAAGGTACGGTGCTCTGCAGAGCTAAGCACCGCTCCCGGACCTCTTTCGGCAGAAGGCGCACACCGCAGAGCACTGTGAGCGGCAGAATCGTCTTTGCGCGAAGAAGCAGCTTCTTCGTCTCCGGGAGCCGGAGAGAGCGGCAACTTCGCAAAGGTGATGAAACAAGCTGTACAACACTGCGATTGTGTGCGCAGCTTGCCAACTGAGAGAAAACAGTACCTGACCACTCTCCTGCCTTTTCTATTCACATGAACATTCGATTGCAAGCTGTTTTGGACAACTTTCTTTCTCTTCTTGCAAAACACTCGGCAGACCTCCGTGCAGCCTCTAGAACACGATGGGAGATGTTTTCTGTGCTGGCACAGTTTCTCCTTGCCAGACAGAGTGGAAAAGCTTTTTGCTAAGATGTAGACGAGAAGAGAGGCTAAAGACGAAGGTACGGTGCTCTGCAGAGCTAAGCACCGCTCCCGGGCGTCTTTCGGCAGAAGGCGCGCACCGCAGAGCACTGTGAGCGGCAGAATCGTCTTTGCGCGAAGAAGCAGCTTCTTCGTCTCCGGGAGCCGGAGAGAGCGGCAACTTCGCAAAGGTGATGAAACAAGCTGTACAACACTGCGATTGTGTGCGCAGCTTGCCAACTGAGAGAAAACAGTACCTGACCACTCTCCTGCCTTTTCTATTCACATGAACATTCGATTGCAAGCTGTTTTGGACAACTTTCTTTCTCTTCTTGCAAAACACTCGGCAGACCTCCGTGCAGCCTCTAGAACACGATGGGAGATGTTTTCTGTGCTGGCACAGTTTCTTCTTGCCAGACAGAGTGGAAAAGCTTTTTGCTAAGATGTAGACGAGAAGAGAGGCTAAAGACGAAGGTACGGTGCTCTGCAGAGCTAAGCACCGCTCCCGGGACCTCTTTCGGCAGAAGGCGCACACCGCAGAGCACTGTGAGCGGCAGAATCGTCTTTGCGCGAAGAAGCAGCTTCTTCGTCTCCGGGAGCCGGAGAGAGCGGCAGCTTCGCAAAGGTGATGAAACAAGCTGTACAACACTGCGATTGTGTGCGCAGCTTGCCAACTGAGAGAAAACAGTACCTGACCCCTCTCCTGCCTTTTCTATTCACATGAACATTCGATTGCAAGCTGTTTTGGACAACTTTCTTTCTCTTCTTGCAAAACACTCGGCAGACCTGCGTGCAGCATCTAGAACACGATGGGAGATGTTTTTTGTGCTGGCACAGTTTCTCCTTGCCAGAAAGAGTGGAAAAGCTTTTTGCTAAGATGTAGACGAGAAGAGAGGCTAAAGAAGCAGGTATGGTACTCTGCAGAGCTAAAAACAGCTCCCGGGCCTCTTTCTGCAGAAGACACACACTGCAGAACACAGTGAGCGGCAGAATCGTCTTTGCGCGAAGAAGCATCTTCTTCGTCTCCGGGAGCCGGAGAGAGCGGCAGCTTCGCAAAGGTGATGAAACAAGCTGTACAACACTGCGATTGTGTGCGCAGCTTGCCAACTGAGAGAAAACAGTACCTGACCCCTCTCCTGCCTTTTCTATTCACATGAACATTCGATTGCAAGCTGTTTTGGAGAACTTTCTTTCTCTTCTTGCAAAACACTCGGCAGACCTCCGTGCAGCCTCTAGAACACGATGGGAGATGTTTTTTGTGCCGGCACAGTTTCTCCTTGCCAGAAAGAGTGGAAAAGCTTTTTGCTAAGATGTAGACGAGAAGAGAGGCGAAAGAAGCAGGTATGGTACTCTGCAGAGCTAAGCACAGCTCCCGGGCCTCTTTCTGCAGAAGACACACACTGCAGAACACAGTGAGCGGCAGAATCGTCTTTGCGCGAAGAAGCAGCTTCTTCGTCTCCGGGAGCTGGAGAGAGCGGCAACTTCGCAAAGGTGATGAAACAAGCTGTACAACACTGCGATTGTGTGCGCAGCTTGCCAACTGAGAGAAAACAGTACCTGACCCTCTCCTGCCTTTTCTATTCACATGAACATTCGATTGCAAGCTGTTTTGGAGAACTTTCTTTCTCTTCTTGCAAAACACTCGGCAGACCTCCGTGCAGCCTCTAGAACACGATGGGAGATGTTTTTTGTGCCGGCACAGTTTCTCCTTGCCAGAAAGAGTGGAAAAGCTTTTTGCTAAGATGTAGACGAGAAGAGAGGCTAAAGAAGCAGGTATGGTACTCTGCAGAGCTAAGCACAGCTCCCGGGCCTCTTTCTGCAGAAGACACACACTGCAGAACACAGTGAGCGGCAGAATCGTCTTTGCGCGAAGAAGCAGCTTCTTCGTCTCCGGGAGCCGGAGAGAGCGGCAACTTCGCAAAGGTGATGAAACAAGCTGTACAACACTGCGATTGTGTGCGCAGCTTGCCAACTGAGAGAAAACAGTACCTGACCACTCTCCTGCCTTTTCTATTCACATGAACATTCGATTGGAAGCTGTTTTGGACAACTTTCTTTCTCTTCTTGCAAAACACTCGGCAGACCTCCGTGCAGCCTCTAGAACACGATGGGAGATGTTTTCTGTGCTGGCACAGTTTCTTCTTGCCAGACAGAGTGGAAAAGCTTTTTGCTAAGATGTAGATGAGAAGAGAGGCTAAAGACGAAGGTACGGTGCTCTGCAGAGCTAAGCACCGCTCCCGGACCTCTTTCGGCAGAAGGCGCACACCGCAGAGCACTGTGAGCGGCAGAATCGTCTTTGCACGAAGAAGCAGCTTCTTCGTCTCCGGGAGCCGGAGAGAGCGGCAACTTCGCAAAGGTGATGAAACAAGCTGTACAACACTGCGATTGTGTGCGCAGCTTGCCAACTGAGAGAAAACAGTACCTGACCACTCTCCTGCCTTTTCTCTTCACATGAACATTGGATTGCAAGCTGTTTTGGACAACTTTCTTTCTCTTCGTGCAAAACACTCTGCAGACCTCCGTGCAGCCTCTAGAACACGATGGGAGATGTTTTCTGTGCTGGCGCAGTTTCTCCCTGCCAGACAGAGTGGAAAAGCTTTTTGCTAAGATGTAGACGAGAAGAGAGTCTAAAGACGAAGGTACGGTGCTCTGCAGAGCTAAGCACCGCTCCCGGGCCTCTTTCGGCAGAAGGCGCACACCGCAGAGCACTGTGAGCGGCAGAATCGTCTTTGTGCGAAGAAGCAGCTTCTTCGTCTCCGGAAGCCGGAGAGAGCGGCAACTTCGCAAAGATGATGAAACAAGCTGTACAACACTGCGATTGTGTGCGCAGCGTGCCAACTGAGAGAAAACAGTACCTGACCACTCTCCTGCCTTTTCTATTCACATGAACATTCGATTGCAAGCTGTTTTGGACAACTTTCTTTCTCTTCTTGCAAAACACTCGGCAGACCTGCGTGCAGCCTCTAGAACACGATGGGAGATGTTTTTTGTGCTGGCACAGTTTCTCCTTGCCAGAAAGAGTGGAAAAGCTTTTTGCTAAGATGTAGACGAGAAGAGAGGCTAAAGAAGCAGGTATGGTACTCTGCAGAGCTAAAAACAGCTCCCGGGCCTCTTTCTGCAGAAGACACACACTGCAGAACACAGTGAGCGGCAGAATCGTCTTTGCGCGAAGAAGCATCTTCTTCGTCTCCGGGAGCCGGAGAGAGCGGCAGCTTCGCAAAGGTGATGAAACAAGCTGTACAACACTGCGATTGTGTGCGCAGCTTGCCAACTGAGAGAAAACAGTACCTGACCCCTCTCCTGCCTTTTCTATTCACATGAACATTCGATTGCAAGCTGTTTTGGAGAACTTTCTTTCTCTTCTTGCAAAACACTCGGCAGACCTCCGTGCAGCCTCTAGAACACGATGGGAGATGTTTTTTGTGCCGGCACAGTTTCTCCTTGCCAGAAAGAGTGGAAAAGCTTTTTGCTAAGATGTAGACGAGAAGAGAGGCGAAAGAAGCAGGTATGGTACTCTGCAGAGCTAAGCACAGCTCCCGGGCCTCTTTCTGCAGAAGACACACACTGCAGAACACAGTGAGCGGCAGAATCGTCTTTGCGCGAAGAAGCAGCTTCTTCGTCTCCGGGAGCTGGAGAGAGCGGCAACTTCGCAAAGGTGATGAAACAAGCTGTACAACACTGCGATTGTGTGCGCAGCTTGCCAACTGAGAGAAAACAGTACCTGACCCTCTCCTGCCTTTTCTATTCACATGAACATTCGATTGCAAGCTGTTTTGGAGAACTTTCTTTCTCTTCTTGCAAAACATTCGGCAGACCTCCGTGCAGCCTCTAGAACACGATGGGAGATGTTTTTTGTGCCGGCACAGTTTCTCCTTGCCAGAAAGAGTGGAAAAGCTTTTTGCTAAGATGTAGACGAGAAGAGAGGCTAAAGAAGCAGGTATGGTACTCTGCAGAGCTAAGCACAGCTCCCGGGCCTCTTTCTGCAGAAGACACACACTGCAGAACACAGTGAGCGGCAGAATCGTCTTTGCGCGAAGAAGCAGCTTCTTCGTCTCCGGGAGCCGGAGAGAGCGGCAACTTCGCAAAGGTGATGAAACAAGCTGTACAACACTGCGATTGTGTGCGCAGCTTGCCAAGTGAGAGAAAACAGTACCTGACCACTCTCCTGCCTTTTCTATTCAGATGAACATTCGATTGCAAGCTGTTTTGGACAACTTTCTTTCTCTTCTTGCAAAACACTCGGCAGACCTCCGTGCAGCCTCTAGAACACGATGGGAGATGTTTTCTGTGCTGGCACAGTTTCTTCTTGCCAGACAGAGTGGAAAAGCTTTTTGCTAAGATGTAGACGAGAAGAGAGGCTAAAGACGAAGGTACGGTGCTCTGCAGAGCTAAGCACCGCTCCGGGACCTCTTTCGGCAGAAGGCGCACACCGCAGAGCACTGTGAGCGGCAGAATCGTCTTTGCGCGAAGAAGCAGCTTCTTCGTCTCCGGGAGCCGGAGAGAGCGGCAGCTTCGCAAAGGTGATGAAACAAGCTGTACAACACTGCGATTGTGTGCGCAGCTTGCCAACTGAGAGAAAACAGTACCTGACCACTCTCCTGCCTTTTCTATTCACATGAACATTCGATTGCAAGCTGTTTTGGACAACTTTCTTTCTCTTCTTGCAAAACACTCGGCAGACCTGCGTGCAATATCTAGAACACGATGGGAGATGTTTTTTGTGCTGGCACAGTTTCTCCTTGCCAGAAAGAGTGGAAAAGCTTTTTGCTAAGATGTAGACGAGAAGAGAGGCTAAAGAAGCAGGTATGGTACTCTGCAGAGCTAAGCACAGCTCCCGGGCCTCTTTCTGCAGAATACACACACTGCAGAACACAGTGAGCGGCAGAATCGTCTTTGCGCGAAGAAGCATCTTCTTCGTCTCCGGGAGCCGGAGAGAGCGGCAGCTTCGCAAAGGTGATGAAACAAGCTGTACAACACTGCGATTGTGTGCGCAGCTTGCCAACTGAGAGAAAACAGTACCTGACCCCTCTCCTGCCTTTTCTATTCACATGAACATTCGATTGCAAGCTGTTTTGGACAACTTTCTTTCTCTTCTTGCAAAACACTCGGCAGACCTCCGTGCAGCCTCTAGAACACGATGGGAGATGTTTTCTGTGCTGGCACAGTTTCTCCTTGCCAGAAAGAGTGGAAAAGCTTTTTGCTAAGATGTAGACGAGAAGAGAGGCGAAAGAAGCAGGTATGGTACTCTGCAGAGCTAAGCACAGCTCCCGGGCCTCTTTCCGCAGAAGACACACACTGCAGAACACAGTGAGCGGCAGAATCGTCTTTGCGCGAAGAAGCAGCTTCTTCGTCTCCGGGAGCCGGAGAGAGCGGCAACTTCGCAAAGGTGATGAAACAAGCTGTACAACACTGCGATTGTGTGCGCAGCTTGCCAACTGAGAGAAAACAGTACCTGACCACTCTCCTGCCTTTTCTATTCACATGAACATTCGATTGGAATCTGTTTTGGACAACTTTCTTTCTCTTCTTGCAAAACACTCGGCAGACCTCCGTGCAGCCTCTAGAACACGATGGGAGATGTTTTCTGTGCTGGCACAGTTTCTTCTTGCCAGACAGAGTGGAAAAGCTTTTTGCTAAGATGTAGATGAGAAGAGAGGCTAAAGACGAAGGTACGGTGCTCTGCAGAGCTAAGCACCGCTCCCGGACCTCTTTCGGCAGAAGGCGCACACCGCAGAGCACTGTGAGCGGCAGAATCGTCTTTGCACGAAGAAGCAGCTTCTTCGTCTCCGGGAGCCGGAGAGAGCGGCAACTTCGCAAAGGTGATGAAACAAGCTGTACAACACTGCGATTGTGTGCGCAGCTTGCCAACTGAGAGCAAACTGTACCTGATCACTCTCCTGCCATTTCTCTTCACATGAACATTCGATTGCAAGCTGTTTTGGACAACTTTCTTTCTCTTCGTGCAAAACACTCTGCAGACCTCCGTGCAGCCTCTAGAACACGATGGGAGATGTTTTCTGTGCTGGCGCAGTTTCTCCCTGCCAGACAGAGTGGAAAAGCTTTTTGCTAAGATGTAGACGAGAAGAGAGGCTAAAGACGAAGGTACGGTGCTCTGCAGAGCTAAGCACCGCTCCCGGGCCTCTTTCGGCAGAAGGCGCACACCGCAGAGCACTGTGAGCGGCAGAATCGTCTTTGTGCGAAGAAGCAGCTTCTTCGTCTCCGGAAGCCGGAGAGAGCGGCAACTTCGCAAAGATGATGAAACAAGCTGTACAACACTGCGATTGTGTGCGCAGCGTGCCAACTGAGAGAAAACAGTACCTGACCACTCTCCTGCCTTTTCTATTCACATGAACATTCGATTGCAAGCTGTTTTGGACAACTTTCTTTCTCTTCTTGCAAAACACTCGGCAGACCTCCGTGCAGCCTCTAGAACACGATGGGAGATGTTTTCTGTGGTGGCACAGTTTCTCCTTGCCAGACAGAGTGGAAAAGCTTTTTGCTAAGATGTAGACGAGAAGAGAGGCTAAAGACGAAGGTACGGTGCTCTGCAGAGCTAAGCACCGCTCCCGGACCTCTTTCGGCAGAAGGCGCACACCGCAGAGCACTGTGAGCGGCAGAATCGTCTTTGCGCGAAGAAGCAGCTTCTTCGTCTCCGGGAGCCGGAGAGAGCGGCAACTTCGCAAAGGTGATGAAACAAGCTGTACAACACTGCGATTGTGTGCACAGCTTGCCAACTGAGAGAAAACAGTACCTGACCACTCTCCTGCCTTTTCTATTCACATGAACATTCGATTGCAAGCTGTTTTGGACAACTTTCTTTCTCTTCTTGCAAAACACTCGGCAGACCTCCGTGCAGCCTCTAGAACACGATGGGAGATGTTTTCTGTGGTGGCACAGTTTCTCCTTGCCAGACAGAGTGGAAAAGCTTTTTGCTAAGATGTAGACGAGAAGAGAGGCTAAAGACGAAGGTACGGTGCTCTGCAGAGCTAAGCACCGCTCCCGGGCCTCTTTCGGCAGAAGGCGCACACCGCAGAGCACTGTGAGCGGCAGAATCGTCTTTGCGCGAAGAAGCAGCTTCTTCGTCTCCGGAAGCCGGAGAGAGCGGCAACTTCGGAAAGATGATGAAACAAGCTGTACAACACTGCGATTGTGTGCGCAGCGTGCCAACTGAGAGAAAACCGTACCTGACCACTCTCCTGCCTTTTCTATTCACATGAACATTCGATTGCAAGCTGTTTTGGACAACTTTCTTTCTCTTCTTGCAAAACACTCGGCAGACCTCCGTGCAGCCTCTAGAACACGATGGGAGATGTTTTCTGTGCTGGCACAGTTTCTCCTTGCCAGACAGAGTGGAAAAGCTTTTTGCTAAGATGTAGACGAGAAGAGAGGCTAAAGACGAAGGTACGGTGCTCTGCAGAGCTAAGCACCGCTCCCGGGCGTCTTTCGGCAGAAGGCGCACACCGCAGAGCACTGTGAGCGGCAGAATCGTCTTTGCGCGAAGAAGCAGCTTCTTCGTCTCCGGGAGCCGGAGAGAGCGGCAACTTCGCAAAGGTGATGAAACAAGCTGTACAACACTGCGATTGTGTGCGCAGCTTGCCAACTGAGAGAAAACAGTACCTGACCACTCTCCTGGCTTTTCTATTCAGATGAACATTCGATTGCAAGCTGTTTTGGACAACTTTCTTTCTCTTCTTGCAAAACACTCGGCAGACCTCCGTGCAGCCTCTAGAACACGATGGGAGATGTTTTCTGTGCTGGCACAGTTTCTCCTTGCCAGACAGAGTGGAAAAGCTTTTTGCTAAGATGTAGACGAGAAGAGAGGCTAAAGACGAAGGTACGGTGCTCTGCAGAGCTAAGCACCGCTCCCGGGCGTCTTTCGGCAGAAGGCGCACACCGCAGAGCACTGTGAGCGGCAGAATCGTCTTTGCGCGAAGAAGCAGCTTCTTCGTCTCCGGGAGCCGGAGAGAGCGGCAACTTCGCAAAGGTGATGAAACAAGCTGTACAACACTGCGATTGTGTGCGCAGCTTGCCAACTGAGAGAAAACAGTACCTGACCACTCTCCTGCCTTTTCTATTCACGTGAATATTCGATTGCAAGCTGTTTTGGACAACTTTCTTTCTCTTCTTGCAAAACACTCGGCAGACCTCCGTGCAGCCTCTAGAACACGATGGGAGATGTTTTCTGTGCTGGCACAGTTTCTCCTTGCCAGACAGAGTGGAAAAGCTTTTTGCTAAGATGTAGACGAGAAGAGAGGCTAAAGAAGCACGTATGGTGCTTCTCAGAGCTAAGCACAGCTCCCGGACCTCTTTCGGCACAAGGCGCACACCGCAGAGCACTGTGAGCGGCAGAATCGTCTTTGCGCGAAGAAGCAGCTTCTTCGTCTCCGGGAGCCGGAGAGAGCGGCAACTTCGCAAAGGTGATGAAACAAGCTGTACAACCCTGCGATTGTGTGCCCAGCTTGCCAACTGAGAGAAAACAGTACCTGACCACTCTCCTGCCTTTCTATTCACATGAACATTCGATTGCAAGCTGTTTTGGACAACTTTCTTTCTCTTCCTGCAAAACACTCGGCAGACCTCCGTGCAGCCTCTAGAAGACGATGGGAGATGTTTTCTGTGCTGGCACAGTTTCTCCTTGCCAGACAGAGTGGAAAAGCTTTTTGCTAAGATGTAGACGAGAAGAGAGGCTAAAGAAGCACGTATGGTGCTTCTCAGAGCTAAGCACCGCTCCCGGACCTCTTTCGGCAGAAGGCGCACACAGCAGAGCACTGTGAGCGGCAGAATCGTCTTTGCGCGAAGAAGCAGCTTCTTCGTCTCCGGGAGCCGGAGAGAGCGGCAACTTCGCAAAGATGATGAAACAAGCTGTACAACACTGCGATTGTGTGCGCAGCTTGCCAAGTGAGAGAAAACAGTACCTGACCACTCTCCTGCCTTTTCTATTCACATGAATATTCGATTGCAAGCTGTTTTGGACAACTTTCTTTCTCTTCTTGCAAAACACTCGGCAGACCTCCGTGCAGCCTCTAGAACACGATGGGAGATGTTTTCTGTGCTGGCACAGTTTCTTCTTGCCAGACAGAGTGGAAAAGCTTTTTGCTAAGATGTAGACGAGAAGAGAGGCTAAAGACGAAGGTACGGTGCTCTGCAGAGCTAAGCACCGCTCCCGGGACCTCTTTCGGCAGAAGGCGCACACCGCAGAGCACTGTGAGCGGCAGAATCGTCTTTGCGCGAAGAAGCAGCTTCTTCGTCTCCGGGAGCCGGAGAGAGCGGCAGCTTCGCAAAGGTGATGAAACAAGCTGTACAACACTGCGATTCTGTGCGCAGCTTGCCAACTGAGAGAAAACAGTACCTGACCCCTCTCCTGCCTTTTCTATTCACATGAACATTCGATTGCAAGCTGTTTTGGACAACTTTCTTTCTCTTCTTGCAAAACACTCGGCAGACCTGCGTGCAGCATCTAGAACACGATGGGAGATGTTTTTTGTGCTGGCACAGTTTCTCCTTGCCAGAAAGAGTGGAAAAGCTTTTTGCTAAGATGTAGACGAGAAGAGAGGCTAAAGAAGCAGGTATGGTACTCTGCAGAGCTAAAAACAGCTCCCGGGCCTCTTTCTGCAGAAGACACACACTGCAGAACACAGTGAGCGGCAGAATCGTCTTTGCGCGAAGAAGCATCTTCTTCGTCTCCGGGAGCCGGAGAGAGCGGCAACTTCGCAAAGGTGATGAAACAAGCTGTACAACACTGCGATTGTGTGCGCAGCTTGCCAACTGAGAGAAAACAGTACCTGACCCCTCTCCTGCCTTTTCTATTCACATGAACATTCGATTGCAAGCTGTTTTGGAGAACTTTCTTTCTCTTCTTGCAAAACACTCGGCAGACCTCCGTGCAGCCTCTAGAACACGATGGGAGATGTTTTTTGTGCCGGCACAGTTTCTCCTTGCCAGAAAGAGTGGAAAAGCTTTTTGCTAAGATGTAGACGAGAAGAGAGGCGAAAGAAGCAGGTATGGTACTCTGCAGAGCTAAGCACAGCTCCCGGGCCTCTTTCTGCAGAAGACACACACTGCAGAACACAGTGAGCGGCAGAATCGTCTTTGCGCGAAGAAGCAGCTTCTTCGTCTCCGGGAGCTGGAGAGAGCGGCAACTTCGCAAAGGTGATGAAACAAGCTGTACAACACTGCGATTGTGTGCGCAGCTTGCCAACTGAGAGAAAACAGTACCTGACCCTCTCCTGCCTTTTCTATTCACATGAACATTCGATTGCAAGCTGTTTTGGAGAACTTTCTTTCTCTTCTTGCAAAACACTCGGCAGACCTCCGTGCAGCCTCTAGAACACGATGGGAGATGTTTTTTGTGCCGGCACAGTTTCTCCTTGCCAGAAAGAGTGGAAAAGCTTTTTGCTAAGATGTAGACGAGAAGAGAGGCTAAAGAAGCAGGTATGGTACTCTGCAGAGCTAAGCACAGCTCCCGGGCCTCTTTCTGCAGAAGACACACACTGCAGAACACTGTGAGCGGCAGAATCGTCTTTGCGCGAAGAAGCAGCTTCTTCGTCTCCGGGAGCCGGAGAGAGCGGCAACTTCGCAAAGGTGATGAAACAAGCTGTACAACACTGCGATTGTGTGCGCAGCTTGCCAAGTGAGAGAAAACAGTACCTGACCACTCTCCTGCCTTTTCTATTCAGATGAACATTCGATTGCAAGCTGTTTTGGACAACTTTCTTTCTCTTCTTGCAAAACACTCGGCAGACCTCCGTGCAGCCTCTAGAACACGATGGGAGATGTTTTCTGTGCTGGCACAGTTTCTTCTTGCCAGACAGAGTGGAAAAGCTTTTTGCTAAGATGTAGACGAGAAGAGAGGCTAAAGACGAAGGTACGGTGCTCTGCAGAGCTAAGCACCGCTCCGGGACCTCTTTCGGCAGAAGGCGCACACCGCAGAGCACTGTGAGCGGCAGAATCGTCTTTGCGCGAAGAAGCAGCTTCTTCGTCTCCGGGAGCCGGAGAGAGCGGCAACTTCGCAAAGGTGATGAAACAAGCTGTACAACACTGCGATTGTGTGCGCAGCTTGCCAACTGAGAGAAAACAGTACCTGACCCCTCTCCTGCCTTTTCTATTCACATGAACATTCGATTGCAAGCTGTTTTGGACAACTTTCTTTCTCTTCTTGCAAAACACTCGGCAGACCTGCGTGCAATATCTAGAACACGATGGGAGATGTTTTTTGTGCTGGCACAGTTTCTCCTTGCCAGAAAGAGTGGAAAAGCTTTTTGCTAAGATGTAGACGAGAAGAGAGGCTAAAGAAGCAGGTATGGTACTCTGCAGAGCTAAAAACAGCTCCCGGGCCTCTTTCTGCAGAAGACACACACTGCAGAACACAGTGAGCGGCAGAATCGTCTTTGCGCGAAGAAGCATCTTCTTCGTCTCCGGGAGCCGGAGAGAGCGGCAGCTTCGCAAAGGTGATGAAACAAGCTGTACAACACTGCGATTGTGTGCGCAGCTTGCCAACTGAGAGAAAACAGTACCTGACCCCTCTCCTGCCTTTTCTATTCACATGAACATTCGATTGGAAGCTGTTTTGGAGAACTTTCTTTCTCTTCTTGCAAAACACTCGGCAGACCTCCGTGCAGCCTCTAGAACTCGATGGGAGATGTTTTCTGTGCTGGCACAGTTTCTCCTTGCCAGAAAGAGTGGAAAAGCTTTTTGCTAAGATGTAGACGAGAAGAGAGGCGAAAGAAGCAGGTATGGTACTCTGCAGAGCTAAGCACAGCTCCCGGGCCTCTTTCTGCAGAAGACACACACTGCAGAACACAGTGAGCGGCAGAATCGTCTTTGCGCGAAGAAGCAGCTTCTTCGTCTCCGGGAGCCGGAGAGAGCGGCAACTTCGCAAAGGTGATGAAACAAGCTGTACAACACTGCGATTGTGTGCGCAGCTTGCCAACTGAGAGAAAACAGTACCTGACCACTCTCCTGCCTTTTCTATTCACATGAACATTCGATTGCAAGCTGTTTTGGACAACTTTCTTTCTCTTCTTGCAAAACACTCGGCAGACCTGCGTGCAGCCTCTAGAACACGATGGGAGATGTTTTCTGTGCTGGCACAGTTTCTTCTTGCCAGACAGAGTGGAAAAGCTTTTTGCTAAGATGTAGATGAGAAGAGAGGCTAAAGACGAAGGTACAGTGCTCTGCAGAGCTAAGCACCGCTCCCGGACCTCTTTCGGCAGAAGGCGCACACCGCAGAGCACTGTGAGCGGCAGAATCGTCTTTGCACGAAGAAGCAGCTTCTTCGTCTCCGGGAGCCGGAGAGAGCGGCAGCTTGGCAAAGGTGATGAAACAAGCTGTACAACACTGCGATTGTGTGCGCAGCTTGCCAACTGAGAGAAAACTGTACCTGATCACTCTCCTGCCATTTCTCTTCACATGAACATTCGATTGCAAGCTGTTTTGGACAACTTTCTTTCTCTTCGTGCAAAACACTCTGCAGACCTCCGTGCAGCCTCTAGAACACGATGGGAGATGTTTTCTGTGCTGGCGCAGTTTCTCCCTGCCAGACAGAGTGGAAAAGCTTTTTGCTAAGATGTAGACGAGAAGAGAGGCTAAAGACGAAGGTACGGTGCTCTGCAGAGCTAAGCACCGCTCCCGGGCCTCTTTCGGCAGAAGGCGCACACCGCAGAGCACTGTGAGCGGCAGAATCGTCTTTGTGCGAAGAAGCAGCTTCTTCGTCTCCGGAAGCCGGAGAGAGCGGCAACTTCGCAAAGGTGATGAAACAAGCTGTACAACACTGCGATTGTGTGCGCAGCGTGCCAACTGAGAGAAAACAGTACCTGACCACTCTCCTGCCTTTTCTATTCACATGAACATTCGATTGCAAGCTGTTTTGGACAACTTTCTTTCTCTTCTTGCAAAACACTCGGCAGACCTCCGTGCAGCCTCTAGAACACGATGGGAGATGTTTTCTGTGGTGGCACAGTTTCTCCTTGCCAGACAGAGTGGAAAAGCTTTTTGCTAAGATGTAGACGAGAAGAGAGGCTAAAGACGAAGGTACGGTGCTCTGCAGAGCTAAGCACCGCTCCCGGACCTCTTTCGGCAGAAGGCGCACACCGCAGAGCACTGTGAGCGGCAGAATCGTCTTTGCGCGAAGAAGCAGCTTCTTCGTCTCCGGGAGCCGGAGAGAGCGGCAACTTCGCAAAGGTGATGAAACAAGCTGTACAACACTGCGATTGTGTGCGCAGCTTGCCAACTGAGAGAAAACAGTACCTGACCACTCTCCTGCCTTTTCTATTCACATGAACATTCGATTGCAAGCTGTTTTGGACAACTTTCTTTCTCTTCTTGCAAAACACTCGGCAGACCTCCGTGCAGCCTCTAGAACACGATGGGAGATGTTTTCTGTGCTGGCACAGTTTCTCCTTGCCAGACAGAGTGGAAAAGCTTTTTGCTAAGATGTAGACGAGAAGAGAGGCTAAAGACGAAGGTACGGTGCTCTGCAGAGCTAAGCACCGCTCCCGGGCGTCTTTCGGCAGAAGGCGCGCACCGCAGAGCACTGTGAGCGGCAGAATCGTCTTTGCGCGAAGAAGCAGCTTCTTCGTCTCCGGGAGCCGGAGAGAGCGGCAACTTCGCAAAGGTGATGAAACAAGCTGTACAACACTGCGATTGTGTGCGCAGCTTGCCAAGTGAGAGAAAACAGTACCTGACCACTCTCCTGCCTTTTCTATTCACATGAACATTCGATTGCAAGCTGTTTTGGACAACTTTCTTTCTCTTCTTGCAAAACACTCGGCAGACCTCCGTGCAGCCTCTAGAACACGATGGGAGATGTTTTCTGTGCTGGCACAGTTTCTTCTTGCCAGACAGAGTGGAAAAGCTTTTTGCTAAGATGTAGACGAGAAGAGAGGCTAAAGACGAAGGTACGGTGCTCTGCAGAGCTAAGCACCGCTCCCGGGACCTCTTTCGGCAGAAGGCGCACACCGCAGAGCACTGTGAGCGGCAGAATCGTCTTTGCGCGAAGAAGCAGCTTCTTCGTCTCCGGGAGCCGGAGAGAGCGGCAGCTTCGCAAAGGTGATGAAACAAGCTGTACAACACTGCGATTGTGTGCGCAGCTTGCCAACTGAGAGAAAACAGTACCTGACCCCTCTCCTGCCTTTTCTATTCACATGAACATTCGATTGCAAGCTGTTTTGGACAACTTTCTTTCTCTTCTTGCAAAACACTCGGCAGACCTGCGTGCAGCATCTAGAACACGATGGGAGATGTTTTTTGTGCTGGCACAGTTTCTCCTTGCCAGAAAGAGTGGAAAAGCTTTTTGCTAAGATGTAGACGAGAAGAGAGGCTAAAGAAGCAGGTATGGTACTCTGCAGAGCTAAAAACAGCTCCCGGGCCTCTTTCTGCAGAAGACACACACTGCAGAACACAGTGAGCGGCAGAATCGTCTTTGCGCGAAGAAGCATCTTCTTCGTCTCCGGGAGCCGGAGAGAGCGGCAGCTTCGCAAAGGTGATGAAACAAGCTGTACAACACTGCGATTGTGTGCGCAGCTTGCCAACTGAGAGAAAACAGTACCTGACCCCTCTCCTGCCTTTTCTATTCACATGAACATTCGATTGCAAGCTGTTTTGGAGAACTTTCTTTCTCTTCTTGCAAAACACTCGGCAGACCTCCGTGCAGCCTCTAGAACACGATGGGAGATGTTTTTTGTGCCGGCACAGTTTCTCCTTGCCAGAAAGAGTGGAAAAGCTTTTTGCTAAGATGTAGACGAGAAGAGAGGCGAAAGAAGCAGGTATGGTACTCTGCAGAGCTAAGCACAGCTCCCGGGCCTCTTTCTGCAGAAGACACACACTGCAGAACACAGTGAGCGGCAGAATCGTCTTTGCGCGAAGAAGCAGCTTCTTCGTCTCCGGGAGCTGGAGAGAGCGGCAACTTCGCAAAGGTGATGAAACAAGCTGTACAACACTGCGATTGTGTGCGCAGCTTGCCAACTGAGAGAAAACAGTACCTGACCCTCTCCTGCCTTTTCTATTCACATGAACATTCGATTGCAAGCTGTTTTGGAGAACTTTCTTTCTCTTCTTGCAAAACACTCGGCAGACCTCCGTGCAGCCTCTAGAACACGATGGGAGATGTTTTTTGTGCTGGCACAGTTTCTCCTTGCCAGAAAGAGTGGAAAAGCTTTTTGCTAAGATGTAGACGAGAAGAGAGGCTAAAGAAGCAGGTATGGTACTCTGCAGAGCTAAGCACAGCTCCCGGGCCTCTTTCTGCAGAAGACACACACCGCAGAACACAGTGAGCGGCAGAATCGTCTTTGCGCGAAGAAGCAGCTTCTTCGTCTCCGGGAGCCGGAGAGAGCGGCAACTTCGCAAAGGTGATGAAACAAGCTGTACAACACTGCGATTGTGTGCGCAGCTTGCCAACGGAGAGAAAACAGTACCTGACCACTCTCCTGCCTTTTCTATTCAGATGAACATTCGATTGCAAGCTGTTTTGGACAACTTTCTTTCTCTTCTTGCAAAACACTCGGCAGACCTCCGTGCAGCCTCTAGAACACGATGGGAGATGTTTTCTGTGCTGGCACAGTTTCTTCTTGCCAGACAGAGTGGAAAAGCTTTTTGCTAAGATGTAGACGAGAAGAGAGGCTAAAGACGAAGGTACGGTGCTCTGCAGAGCTAAGCACCGCTCCGGGACCTCTTTCGGCAGAAGGCGCACACCGCAGAGCACTGTGAGCGGCAGAATCGTCTTTGCGCGAAGAAGCAGCTTCTTCGTCTCCGGGAGCCGGAGAGAGCGGCAGCTTCGCAAAGGTGATGAAACAAGCTGTACAACACTGCGATTGTGTGCGCAGCTCTCCAACTGAGAGAAAACAGTACCTGACCCCTCTCCTGCCTTTTCTATTCACATGAACATTCGATTGCAAGCTGTTTTGGACAACTTTCTTTCTCTTCTTGCAAAACACTCGGCAGACCTGCGTGCAATATCTAGAACACGATGGGAGATGTTTTTTGTGCTGGCACAGTTTCTCCTTGCCAGAAAGAGTGGAAAAGCTTTTTGCTAAGATGTAGACGAGAAGAGAGGCTAAAGAAGCAGGTATGGTACTCTGCAGAGCTAAAAACAGCTCCCGGGCCTCTTTCTGCAGAAGACACACACTGCAGAACACAGTGAGCGGCAGAATCGTCTTTGCGCGAAGAAGCATCTTCTTCGTCTCCGGGAGCCGGAGAGAGCGGCAGCTTCGCAAAGGTGATGAAACAAGCTGTACAACACTGCGATTGTGTGCGCAGCTTGCCAACTGAGAGAAAACAGTACCTGACCCCTCTCCTGCCTTTTCTATTCACATGAACATTCGATTGCAAGCTGTTTTGGAGAACTTTCTTTCTCTTCTTGCAAAACACTCGGCAGACCTCCGTGCAGCCTCTAGAACACGATGGGAGATGTTTTCTGTGCTGGCACAGTTTCTCCTTGCCAGACAGAGTGGAAAAGCTTTTTGCTAAGATGTAGACGAGAAGAGAGGCGAAAGAAGCAGGTATGGTACTCTGCAGAGCTAAGCACAGCTCCCGGGCCTCTTTCTGCAGAAGACACACACTGCAGAACACAGTGAGCGGCAGAATCGTCTTTGCGCGAAGAAGCAGCTTCTTCGTCTCCGGGAGCCGGAGAGAGCGGCAACTTCGCAAAGGTGATGAAACAAGCTGTACAACACTGCGATTGTGTGCGCAGCTTGCCAACTGAGAGAAAACAGTACCTGACCACTCTCCTGCCTTTTCTATTCACATGAACATTCGATTGGAAGCTGTTTTGGACAACTTTCTTTCTCTTCTTGCAAAACACTCGGCAGACCTCCGTGCAGCCTCTAGAACACGATGGGAGATGTTTTCTGTGCTGGCACAGTTTCTTCTTGCCAGACAGAGTGGAAAAGCTTTTTGCTAAGATGTAGATGAGAAGAGAGGCTAAAGACGAAGGTACGGTGCTCTGCAGAGCTAAGCACCGCTCCCGGACCTCTTTCGGCAGAAGGCGCACACAGCAGAGCACTGTGAGCGGCAGAATCGTCTTTGCACGAAGAAGCAGCTTCTTCGTCTCCGGGAGCCGGAGAGAGCGGCAACTTCGCAAAGGTGATGAAACAAGCTGTACAACACTGCGATTGTGTGCGCAGCTTGCCAACTGAGAGAAAACTGTACCTGATCACTCTCCTGCCATTTCTCTTCACATGAACATTCGATTGCAAGCTGTTTTGGACAACTTTCTTTCTCTTCGTGCAAAACACTCTGCAGACCTCCGTGCAGCCTCTAGAACACGATGGGAGATGTTTTCTGTGCTGGCGCAGTTTCTCCCTGCCAGACAGAGTGGAAAAGCTTTTTGCTAAGATGTAGACGAGAAGAGAGGCTAAAGACGAAGGTACGGTGCTCTGCAGAGCTAAGCACCGCTCCCGGGCCTCTTTCGGCAGAAGGCGCACACCGCAGAGCACTGTGAGCGGCAGAATCGTCTTTGTGCGAAGAAGCAGCTTCTTCGTCTCCGGAAGCCGGAGAGAGCGGCAACTTCGCAAAGATGATGAAACAAGCTGTACAACACTGCGATTGTGTGCGCAGCGTGCCAACTGAGAGAAAACAGTACCTGACCACTCTCCTGCCTTTTCTATTCACATGAACCTTCGATTGCAAGCTGTTTTGGACAACTTTCTTTCTCTTCTTGCAAAACACTCGGCAGACCTCCGTGCAGCCTCTAGAACACGATGGGAGATGTTTTCTGTGCTGGCACAGTTTCTCCTTGCCAGACAGAGTGGAAAAGCTTTTTGCTAAGATGTAGACGAGAAGAGAGGCTAAAGACGAAGGTACGGTGCTCTGCAGAGCTAAGCACCGCTCCCGGACCTCTTTCGGCAGAAGGCGCACACCGCAGAGCACTGTGAGCGGCAGAATCGTCTTTGCGCGAAGAAGCAGCTTCTTCGTCTCCGGGAGCCGGAGAGAGCGGCAACTTCGCAAAGGTGATGAAACAAGCTGTACAACACTGCGATTGTGTGCGCAGCTTGCCAACTGAGAGAAAACAGTACCTGACCACTCTCCTGCCTTTTCTATTCACATGAACATTCGATTGCAAGCTGTTTTGGACAACTTTCTTTCTCTTCTTGCAAAACACTCGGCAGACCTCCGTGCAGCCTCTAGAACACGATGGGAGATGTTTTCTGTGGTGGCACAGTTTCTCCTTGCCAGACAGAGTGGAAAAGCTTTTTGCTAAGATGTAGACGAGAAGAGAGGCTAAAGACGAAGGTACGGTGCTCTGCAGAGCTAAGCACCGCTCCCGGGCGTCTTTCGGCAGAAGGCGCACACCGCAGAGCACTGTGAGCGGCAGAATCGTCTTTGCGCGAAGAAGCAGCTTCTTCGTCTCCGGGAGCCGGAGAGAGCGGCAACTTCGCAAAGGTGATGAAACAAGCTGTACAACCCTGCGATTGTGTGCGCAGCTTGCCAACTGAGAGAAAACAGTACCTGACCACTCTCCTGCCTTTTCTATTCACATGAACATTCGATTGCAAGCTGTTTTGGACAACTTTCTTTCTCTTCTTGCAAACACTCTGCAGACCTCCGTGCAGCCTCTAGAACACGATGGGAGATGTTTTCTGTGCTGGCGCAGTTTCTCCCTGCCAGACAGAGTGGAAAAGCTTTTTGCTAAGATGTAGACGAGAAGAGAGGCTAAAGACGAAGGTACGGTGCTCTGCAGAGCTAAGCACCGCTCCCGGGCCTCTTTCGGCAGAAGGCGCACACCGCAGAGCACTGTGAGCGGCAGAATCGTCTTTGCGCGAAGAAGCAGCTTCTTCGTCTCCGGAAGCCGGAGAGAGCGGCAACTTCGGAAAGATGATGAAACAAGCTGTACAACACTGCGATTGTGTGCGCAGCGTGCCAACTGAGAGAAAACCGTACCTGACCACTCTCCTGCCTTTTCTATTCACATGAACATTCGATTGCAAGCTGTTTTGGACAACTTTCTTTCTCTTCTTGCAAAACACTCGGCAGACCTCCGTGCAGCCTCTAGAACACGATGGGAGATGTTTTTTGTGCTGGCACAGTTTCTCCTTGCCAGACAGAGTGGAAAAGCTTTTTGCTAAGATGTAGACGAGAGAGAGGCTAAAGACGAAGGTACGGTGCTCTGCAGAGCTAAGCACCGCTCCCGGGCGTCTTTCGGCAGAAGGCGCACACCGCAGAGCACTGTGAGCGGCAGAATCGTCTTTGCGCGAAGAAGCAGCTTCTTCGTCTCCGGGAGCCGGAGAGAGCGGCAACTTCGCAAAGGTGATGAAACAAGCTGTACAACACTGCGATTGTGTGCGCAGCTTGCCAACTGAGAGAAAACAGTACCTGACCACTCTCCTGGCTTTTCTATTCAGATGAACATTCGATTGCAAGCTGTTTTGGACAACTTTCTTTCTCTTCTTGCAAAACACTCGGCAGACCTCCGTGCAGCCTCTAGAACACGATGGGAGATGTTTTCTGTGCTGGCACAGTTTCTCCTTGCCAGACAGAGTGGAAAAGCTTTTTGCTAAGATGTAGACGAGAAGAGAGGCTAAAGACGAAGGTACGGTGCTCTGCAGAGCTAAGCACCGCTCCCGGGCGTCTTTCGGCAGAAGGCGCACACCGCAGAGCACTGTGAGCGGCAGAATCGTCTTTGCGCGAAGAAGCAGCTTCTTCGTCTCCGGGAGCCGGAGAGAGCGGCAACTTCGCAAAGGTGATGAAACAAGCTGTACAACACTGCGATTGTGTGCGCAGCTTGCCAACTGAGAGAAAACAGTACCTGACCACTCTCCTGCCTTTTCTATTCACATGAACATTCGATTGCAAGCTGTTTTGGACAACTTTCTTTCTCTTCTTGCAAAACACTCGGCAGACCTCCGTGCAGCCTCTAGAACAGGATGGGAGATGTTTTCTGTGCTGGCACAGTTTCTCCTTGCCAGACAGAGTGGAAAAGCTTTTTGCTAAGATGTAGACGAGAAGAGAGGCTAAAGAAGCACGTATGGTGCTTCTCAGAGCTAAGCACAGCTCCCGGACCTCTTTCGGCACAAGGCGCACACCGCAGAGCACTGTGAGCGGCAGAATCGTCTTTGCGCGAAGAAGCAGCTTCTTCGTCTCCGGGAGCCGGAGAGAGCGGCAACTTCGCAAAGGTGATGAAACAAGCTGTACAACCCTGCGATTGTGTGCCCAGCTTGCCAACTGAGAGAAAACAGTACCTGACCACTCTCCTGCCTTTTCTATTCACATGAACATTCGATTGCAAGCTGTTTTGGACAACTTTCTTTCTCTTCCTGCAAAACACTCGGCAGACCTCCGTGCAGCCTCTAGAAGACGATGGGAGATGTTTTCTGTGCTGGCACAGTTTCTCCTTGCCAGACAGAGTGGAAAAGCTTTTTGCTAAGATGTAGACGAGAAGAGAGGCTAAAGAAGCACGTATGGTGCTTCTCAGAGCTAAGCACCGCTCCCGGACCTCTTTCGGCAGAAGGCGCACACAGCAGAGCACTGTGAGCGGCAGAATCGTCTTTGCGCGAAGAAGCAGCTTCTTCGTCTCCGGGAGCCGGAGAGAGCGGCAACTTCGCAAAGGTGATGAAACAAGCTGTACAACACTGCGATTGTGTGCGCAGCTTGCCAACTGAGAGAAAACAGTACCTGACCACTCTCCTGCCTTTTCTATTCACATGAACATTCGATTGCAAGCTGTTTTGGACAACTTTCTTTCTCTTCTTGCAAAACACTCGGCAGACCTGCGTGCAGCCTCTAGAAGACGATGGGAGATGTTTTCTGTGCTGGCACAGTTTCTCCTTGCCAGACAGAGTGGAAAAGCTTTTTGCTAAGATGTAGACGAGAAGAGAGGCTAAAGACGAAGGTACGGTGCTCTGCAGAGCTAAGCACCGCTCCCGGGGCTCTTTCGGCAGAAGGCGCACACCGCAGAGCACTGTGAGCGGCAGAATCGTCTTTGCGCGAAGAAGCAGCTTCTTCGTCTCCGGGAGCCGGAGAGAGCGGCAACTTCGCAAAGGTGATGAAACAAGCTGTACAACACTGCGATTGTGTGCGCAGCTTGCCAACTGAGAGAAAACAGTACCTGACCACTCTCCTGCCTTTTCTATTCACATGAACATTCGATTGCAAGCTGTTTTGGACAACTTTCTTTCTCTTCTTGCAAAACACTCGGCAGACCTCCGTGCAGCCTCTAGAAGACGATGGGAGATGTTTTCTGTGCTGGCACAGTTTCTCCTTGCCAGACAGAGTGGAAAAGCTTTTTGCTAAGATGTAGACGAGAAGAGAGGCTAAAGAAGCACGTATGGTGCTTCTCAGAGCTAAGCACAGCTCCCGGGGCTCTTTCGGCAGAAGGCGCACACCGCAGAGCACTGTGAGCGGCAGAATCGTCTTTGCGCGAAGAAGCAGCTTCTTCGTCTCCGGGAGCCGGAGAGAGCGGCAACTTCGCAAAGGTGATGAAACAAGCTGTACAACACTGCGATTGTGTGCGCAGCCTGCCAACTGAGAGAAAACAGTACCTGACCACTCTCCTGGCTTTTCTATTCAGATGAACATTCGATTGCAAGCTGTTTTGGACAACTTTCTTTCTCTTCCTGCAAAACACTCGGCAGACCTGCGTGCAGCCTCTAGAACACGATGGGAGATGTTTTTTGTGCTGGCACAGTTTCTCCTTGCCAGACAGAGTGGAAAAGCTTTTTGCTAAGATGTAGACGAGAAGAGAGGCTAAAGACGAAGGTACGGTGCTCTGCAGAGCTAAGCACCGCTCCCGGACCTCTTTCGGCAGAAGGCGCACACCGCAGAGCACTGTGAGCGGCAGAATCGTCTTTGCGCGAAGAAGCAGCTTCTTCGTCTCCGGGAGCCGGAGAGAGCGGCAACTTCGCAAAGGTGATGAAACAAGCTGTACAACACTGCGATTGTGTGCGCAGCTTGCCAAGTGAGAGAAAACAGTACCTGACCACTCTCCTGCCTTTTCTATTCACATGAACATTCGATTGCAAGCTGTTTTGGACAACTTTCTTTCTCTTCTTGCAAAACACTCGGCAGACCTCCGTGCAGCCTCTAGAACACGATGGGAGATGTTTTCTGTGCTGGCACAGTTTCTCCTTGCCAGACAGAGTGGAAAAGCTTTTTGCTAAGATGTAGACGAGAAGAGAGGCTAAAGAAGCACGTATGGTGCTTCTCAGAGCTAAGCACCGCTCCCGGGCGTCTTTCGGCAGAAGGCGCACACCGCAGAGCACTGTGAGCGGCAGAATCGTCTTTGCGCGAAGAAGCAGCTTCTTCGTCTCCGGGAGCCGGAGAGAGCGGCAGCTTCGCAAAGGTGATGAAACAAGCTGTACAACCCTGCGATTGTGTGCCCAGCTGGCCAACTGAGAGAAAACAGTACCTGACCACTCTCCTGCCTTTTCTATTCACATGAACATTCGATTGCAAGCTGTTTTGGACACCTTTCTTTCTCTTCCTGCAAAACACTCGGCAGACCTCCGTGCAGCCTCTAGAAGACGATGGGAGATGTTTTCTGTGCTGGCACAGTTTCTCCTTGCCAGACAGAGTGGAAAAGCTTTTTGCTAAGATGTAGACGAGAAGAGAGGCTAAAGACGAAGTTACGGTGCTCTTCAGAGCTAAGCACCGCTCCGGGACCTCTTTCGGCAGAAGGCGCACACCGCAGAGCACTGTGAGCGGCAGAATCGTCTTTGCGCGAAGAAGCAGCTTCTTCGTCTCCGGGAGCCGGAGAGAGCGGCAGCTTCGCAAAGGTGATGAAACAAGCTGTACAACACTGCGATTGTGTGCGCAGCTTGCCAACTGAGAGAAAACAGTACCTGACCCCTCACCTGCCTTTTCTATTCACATGAACATTCGATTGCAAGCTGTTTTGGACAACTTTCTTTCTCTTCTTGCAAAACACTCGGCAGACCTCCGTGCAGCCTCTAGAACACGATGGGAGATGTTTTTTGTGCTGGCACAGTTTCTCCTTGCCAGAAAGAGTCGAAAAGCTTTTTGCTAAGATGTAGACGAGAAGAGAGGCTAAAGAAGCAGGTATGGTACTCTGCAGAGCTAAAAACAGCTCCCGGGCCTCTTTCTGCAGAAGACACACACTGCAGAACACAGTGAGCGGCAGAATCGTCTTTGCGCGAAGAAGCATCTTCTTCGTCTCCGGGAGCCGGAGAGAGCGGCAGCTTCGCAAAGGTGATGAAACAAGCTGTACAACACTGCGATTGTGTGCGCAGCTTGCCAACTGAGAGAAAACAGTACCTGACCCCTCTCCTGCCTTTTCTATTCACATGAACATTCGATTGCAAGCTGTTTTGGACAACTTTCTTTCTCTTCTTGCAAAACACTCGGCAGACCTCCGTGCAGCCTCTAGAACACGATGGGAGATGTTTTTTGTGCCGGCACAGTTTCTCCTTGCCAGAAAGAGTGGAAAAGCTTTTTGCTAAGATGTAGACGAGAAGAGAGGCTAAAGAAGCAGGTATGGTACTCTGCAGAGCTAAGCACAGCTCCCGGGCCTCTTTCTGCAGAAGACACACACTGCAGAACACAGTGAGCGGCAGAATCGTCTTTGCGCGAAGAAGCAGCTTCTTCGTCTCCGGGAGCCGGAGAGAGCGGCAACTTCGCAAAGGTGATGAAACAAGCTGTACAACACTGCGATTGTGTGCGCAGCTTGCCAACTGAGAGAAAACAGTACCTGACCACTCTCCTGCCTTTTCTATTCACATGAACATTCGATTGGAAGCTGTTTTGGACAACTTTCTTTCTCTTCTTGCAAAACACTCGGCAGACCTCCGTGCAGCCTCTAGAACACGATGGGAGATGTTTTCTGTGCTGGCACAGTTTCTTCTTGCCAGACAGAGTGGAAAAGCTTTTTGCTAAGATGTAGATGAGAAGAGAGGCTAAAGACGAAGGTACGGTGCTCTGCAGATCTAAGCACCGCTCCCGGGGCTCTTTCGGCAGAAGGCGCACACCGCAGAGCACTGTGAGCGGCAGAATCGTCTTTGCGCGAAGAAGCAGCTTCTTCGTCTCCGGGAGCCGGAGAGAGCGGCAACTTCGCAAAGGTGATGAAACAAGCTGTACAACACTGCGATTGTGTGCGCAGCTTGCCAACTGAGAGCAAACTGTACCTGATCACTCTCCTGCCATTTCTCTTCACATGAACATTCGATTGCAAGCTGTTTTGGACAACTTTCTTTCTCTTCGTGCAAAACACTCTGCAGACCTGCGTGCAGCCTCTAGAACACGATGGGAGATGTTTTCTGTGCTGGCGCAGTTTCTCCCTGCCAGACAGATTGGAAAAGCTTTTTGCTAAGATGTAGACGAGAAGAGAGGCTAAAGACGAAGGTACGGTGCTCTGCAGAGCTAAGCACCGCTCCCGGGCGTCTTTCGGCAGAAGGCGCGCACCGCAGAGCACTGTGAGCGGCAGAATCGTCTTTGCGCGAAGAAGCAGCTTCTTCGTCTCCGGGAGCCGGAGAGAGCGGCAACTTCGCAAAGGTGATGAAACAAGCTGTACAACACTGCGATTGTGTGCGCAGCTTGCCAAGTGAGAGAAAACAGTACCTGACCACTCTCCTGCCTTTTCTATTCACATGAACATTCGATTGCAAGCTGTTTTGGACAACTTTCTTTCTCTTCTTGCAAAACACTCGGCAGACCTCCGTGCAGCCTCTAGAACACGATGGGAGATGTTTTCTGTGCTGGCACAGTTTCTCCTTGCCAGACAGAGTGGAAAAGCTTTTTGCTAAGATGTAGACGAGAAGAGAGGCTAAAGACGAAGGTACGGTGCTCTGCAGAGCTAAGCACCGCTCCCGGGCGTCTTTCGGCAGAAGGCGCACACCGCAGAGCACTGTGAGCGGCAGAATCGTCTTTGCGCGAAGAAGCAGCTTCTTCGTCTCCGGGAGCCGGAGAGAGCGGCAACTTCGCAAAGGTGATGTAACAAGCTGTACAACACTGCGATTGTGTGCGCAGCTTGCCAACTGAGAGAAAACAGTACCTGACCACTCTCCTGCCTTTTCTATTCACATGAACATTCGATTGCAAGCTGTTTTGGACAACTTTCTTTCTCTTCTTGCAAAACACTCGGCAGACCTGCGTGCAGCCTCTAGAACACGATGGGAGATGTTTTTTGTGCTGGCACAGTTTCTCCTTGCCAGACAGAGTGGAAAAGCTTTTTGCTAAGATGTAGACGAGAAGAGAGGCTAAAGACGAAGGTACGGTGCTCTGCAGAGCTAAGCACCGCTCCCGGGGCTCTTTCGGCAGAAGGCGCACACCGCAGAGCACTGTGAGCGGCAGAATCGTCTTTGCGCGAAGAAGCAGCTTCTTCGTCTCCGGGAGCCGGAGAGAGCGGCAACTTCGCAAAGGTGATGAAACAAGCTGTACAACACTGCGATTGTGTGCGCAGCTTGCCAACTGAGAGAAAACAGTACCTGACCACTCTCCTGCCTTTTCTATTCACGTGAACATTCGATTGCAAGCTGTTTTGGACAACTTTCTTTCTCTTCTTGCAAAACACTCGGCAGACCTGCGTGCAGCCTCTAGAACACGATGGGAGATGTTTTCTGTGCTGGCACAGTTTCTCCTTGCCAGACAGAGTGGAAAAGCTTTTTGCTAAGATGTAGATGAGAAGAGAGGCTAAAGACGAAGGTACGGTGCTCTGCAGAGCTAAGCACCGCTCCCGGGCCTCTTTCGGCAGAAGGCGCACACCGCAGAGCACTGTGAGCGGCAGAATCGTCTTTGCGCGAAGAAGAAGCTTCTTCGTCTCCGGGAGCCAGAGAGAGCGGCAACTTGGCAAAGGTGATGAAACAAGCTGTACAACACTGCGATTGTGTGCGCAGCTTGCCAACTGAGAGAAAACAGTACCTGACCACTCTCCTGCCTTTTCTATTCACATGAACATTCGATTGCAAGCTGTTTTGGACAACTTTCTTTCTCTTCTTGCAAAACACTCGGCAGACCTCCGTGCAGCCTCTAGAACACGATGGGAGATGTTTTCTGTGCTGGCACAGTTTCTCCTTGCCAGACAGAGTGGAAAAGCTTTTTGCTAAGATGTAGACGAGAAGAGAGGCTAAGGAAGCACGTATGGTACTCTGCAGAGCTAAGCACAGCTCCCGGACCTCTTTCGGCAGAAGGCGCACACCGCAGAGCACTGTGAGCGGCAGAATCGTCTTTGCGCGAAGAAGCAGCTTCTTCGTCTCCGGGAGCCGGAGAGAGCGGCAACTTCGCAAAGGTGATGAAACAAGCTGTACAACACTGCGATTGTGTGCGCAGCTTTCCAAGTGAGAGAAAACAGTACCGGACCACTCTCCTGCCTTTTCTATTCACATGAAAATTCGATTGCAAGCTGTTTTGGACAACTTTCTTTCTCTTCTTGCAAAACACTCGGCAGACCTCCGTGCAGCCTCTAGAACACGATGGGAGATGTTTTCTGTGCTGGCACAGTTTCTCCTTGCCAGACAGAGTGGAAAAGCTTTTTGCTAAGATGTAGACGAGAAGAGAGGCTAAAGAAGCACGTATGGTGCTTCTCAGAGCTAAGCACCGCTCCCGGGGCTCTTTCGGCAGAAGGCGCACACCGCAGAGCACTGTGAGCGGCAGAATCGTCTTTGCGCGAAGAAGCAGCTTCTTCGTCTCCGGGAGCCGGAGAGAGCGGCAACTTCGCAAAGGTGATGAAACAAGCTGTACAACCCTGCGATTGTGTGCCCAGCTTGCCAACTGAGAGAAAACAGTACCTGACCACTCTCCTGCCTTTTCTATTCACATGAACATTCGATTGCAAGCTGTTTTGGACAACTTTCTTTCTCTTCCTGCAAAACACTCGGCAGACCTCCGTGCAGCCTCTAGAACACGATGGGAGATGTTTTCTGTGCTGGCACAGTTTCTCCTTGCCAGACAGAGTGGAAAAGCTTTTTGCTAAGATGTAGACGAGAAGAGAGGCTAAAGACGAAGGTACGGTGCTCTGCAGAGCTAAGCACCGCTCCCGGACCTCTTTCGGCAGAAGGCGCACACCGCAGAGCACTGTGAGCGGCAGAATCGTCTTTGCGCGAAGAAGCAGCTTCTTCGTCTCCGGGAGCCGGAGAGAGCGGCAACTTCGCAAAGGTGATGAAACAAGCTGTACAACACTGCGATTGTGTGCGCAGCTTGCCAACTGAGAGAAAACAGTACCTGACCACTCTCCTGCCTTTTCTATTCACATGAACATTCGATTGCAAGCTGTTTTGGACAACTTTCTTTCTCTTCTTGCAAAACACTCGGCAGACCTGCGTGCAGCCTCTAGAACACGATGGGAGATGTTTTCTGTGCTGGCACAGTTTCTCCTTGCCAGACAGAGTGGAAAAGCTTTTTGCTAAGATGTAGACGAGAAGAGAGGCTAAAGACGAAGGTACGGTGCTCTGCAGAGCTAAGCACCGCTCCCGGGGCTCTTTCGGCAGAAGGCGCACACCGCAGAGCACTGTGAGCGGCAGAATCGTCTTTGCGCGAAGAAGCAGCTTCTTCGTCTCCGGGAGCCGGAGAGAGCGGCAACTTCGCAAAGGTGATGAAACAAGCTGTACAACACTGCGATTGTGTGCGCAGCTTGCCAACTGAGAGAAAACAGTACCTGACCACTCTCCTGCCTTTTCTATTCACATGAACATTCGATTGCAAGCTGTTTTGGACAACTTTCTTGGTTTTCTTGCAAAACACTCGGCAGACCTGCGTGCAGCCTCTAGAACACGATGGGAGATGTTTTCTGTGCTGGCACAGTTTCTCCTTGCCAGACAGAGTGGAAAAGCTTTTTGCTAAGATGTAGACGAGAAGAGAGGCTAAAGACGAAGGTACGGTGCTCTGCAGAGCTAAGCACCGCTCCCGGGGCTCTTTCGGCAGAAGGCGCACACCGCAGAGCACTGTGAGCGGCAGAATCGTCTTTGCGCGAAGAAGCAGCTTCTTCGTCTCCGGGAGCCGGAGAGAGCGGCAGCTTCGCAAAGGTGAAGAAACAAGCTGTACAACACTGCGATTGTGTGCGCAGCTTGCCAACTGAGAGAAAACAGTACCTGACCACTCTCCTGCCTTTTCTATTCACATGAACATTCGATTGCAAGCTGTTTTGGACAACTTTCTTTCTCTTCTTGCAAAACACTCGGCAGACCTCCGTGCAGCCTCTAGAACACGATGGGAGATGTTTTCTGTGCTGGCACAGTTTCTTCTTGCCAGACAGAGTGGAAAAGCTTTTTGCTAAGATGTAGACGAGAAGAGAGGCTAAAGACGAAGGTACGGTGCTCTGCAGAGCTAAGCACCGCTCCGGGACCTCTTTCGGCAGAAGGCGCACACCGCAGAGCACTGTGAGCGGCAGAATCGTCTTTGCGCGAAGAAGCAGCTTCTTCGTCTCCGGGAGCCGGAGAGAGCGGCAGCTTCGCAAAGGTGAAGAAACAAGCTGTACAACACTGCGATTGTGTGCGCAGCTTGCCAACTGAGAGAAAACAGTACCTGACCCCTCTCCTGCCTTTTCTATTCACATGAACATTCGATTGCAAGCTGTTTTGGACAACTTTCTTTCTCTTCTTGCAAAACACTCGGCAGACCTCCGTGCAGCCTCTAGAACACGATGGGAGATGTTTTTTGTGCCGGCACAGTTTCTCCTTGCCAGAAAGAGTGGAAAAGCTTTTTGCTAAGATGTAGACGAGAAGAGAGGCTAAAGAAGCAGGTATGGTACTCTGCAGAGCTAAGCACAGCTCCCGGGCCTCTTTCTGCAGAAGACACACACTGCAGAACACAGTGAGCGGCAGAATCGTCTTTGCGCGAAGAAGCAGCTTCTTCGTCTCCGGGAGCCGGAGAGAGCGGCAACTTCGCAAAGGTGATGAAACAAGCTGTACAACACTGCGATTGTGTGCGCAGCTTGCCAACTGAGAGAAAACAGTACCTGACCACTCTCCTGCCTTTTCTATTCACATGAACATTCGATTGGAAGCTGTTTTGGACAACTTTCTTTCTCTTCTTGCAAAACACTCGGCAGACCTCCGTGCAGCCTCTAGAACACGATGGGAGATGTTTTCTGTGCTGGCACAGTTTCTTCTTGCCAGACAGAGTGGAAAAGCTTTTTGCTAAGATGTAGATGAGAAGAGAGGCTAAAGACGAAGGTACGGTGCTCTGCAGAGCTAAGCACCGCTCCCGGGGCTCTTTCGGCAGAAGGCGCACACCGCAGAGCACTGTGAGCGGCAGAATCGTCTTTGCGCGAAGAAGCAGCTTCTTCGTCTCCGGGAGCCGGAGAGAGCGGCAACTTCGCAAAGGTGATGAAACAAGCTGTACAACACTGCGATTGTGTGCGCAGCTTGCCAACTGAGAGCAAACTGTACCTGATCACTCTCCTGCCTTTTCTCTTCACATGAACATTCGATTGCAAGCTGTTTTGGACAACTTTCTTTCTCTTCGTGCAAAACACTCTGCAGACCTGCGTGCAGCCTCTAGAACACGATGGGAGATGTTTTCTGTGCTGGCGCAGTTTCTCCCTGCCAGACAGATTGGAAAAGCTTTTTGCTAAGATGTAGACGAGAAGAGAGGCTAAAGACGAAGGTACGGTGCTCTGCAGAGCTAAGCACCGCTCCCGGGCCTCTTTCGGCAGAAGGCGCACACCGCAGAGCACTGTGAGCGGCAGAATCGTCTTTGCGCGAAGAAGCAGCTTCTTCGTCTCCGGAAGCCGGAGAGAGCGGCAACTTCGCAAAGATGATGAAACAAGCTGTACAACACTGCGATTGTGTGCGCAGCGTGCCAACTGAGAGAAAACAGTACCTGACCACTCTCCTGCCTTTTCTATTCACATGAACATTCGATTGCAAGCTGTTTTGGACAACTTTCTTTCTCTTCTTGCAAAACACTCGGCAGACCTGCGTGCAGCCTCTAGAACACGATGGGAGATGTTTTCTGTGCTGGCACAGTTTCTCCTTGCCAGACAGAGTGGAAAAGCTTTTTGCTAAGATGTAGACGAGAAGAGAGGCTAAAGACGAAGGTACGGTGCTCTGCAGAGCTAAGCACCGCTCCCGGACCTCTTTCGGCAGAAGGCGCACACCGCAGAGCACTGTGAGCGGCAGAATCGTCTTTGCGCGAAGAAGCAGCTTCTTCGTCTCCGGGAGCCGGAGAGAGCGGCAACTTCGCAAAGGTGATGAAACAAGCTGTACAACACTGCGATTGTGTGCGCAGCTTGCCAACTGAGAGAAAACAGTACCTGACCACTCTCCTGGCTTTTCTATTCAGATGAACATTCGATTGCAAGCTGTTTTGGACAACTTTCTTTCTCTTCTTGCAAAACACTCGGCAGACCTCCGTGCAGCCTCTAGAACACGATGGGAGATGTTTTCTGTGCTGGCACAGTTTCTCCTTGCCAGACAGAGTGGAAAAGCTTTTTGCTAAGATGTAGACGAGAAGAGAGGCTAAAGACGAAGGTACGGTGCTCTGCAGAGCTAAGCACCGCTCCCGGGCGTCTTTCGGCAGAAGGCGCGCACCGCAGAGCACTGTGAGCGGCAGAATCGTCTTTGCGCGAAGAAGCAGCTTCTTCGTCTCCGGGAGCCGGAGAGAGCGGCAACTTCGCAAAGGTGATGAAACAAGCTGTACAACACTGCGATTGTGTGCGCAGCGTGCCAACTGAGAGAAAACAGTACCTGACCACTCTCCTGCCTTTTCTATTCACATGAACATTCGATTGCAAGCTGTTTTGGACAACTTTCTTTCTCTTCTTGCAAAACACTCGGCAGACCTCCGTGCAGCCTCTAGAACACGATGGGAGATGTTTTCTGTGCTGGCACAGTTTCTCCTTGCCAGACAGAGTGGAAAAGCTTTTTGCTAAGATGTAGACGAGAAGAGAGGCTAAAGACGAAGGTACGGTGCTCTGCAGAGCTAAGCACCGCTCCCGGGCGTCTTTCGGCAGAAGGCGCACACCGCAGAGCACTGTGAGCGGCAGAATCGTCTTTGCGCGAAGAAGCAGCTTCTTCGTCTCCGGGAGCCGGAGAGAGCGGCAACTTCGCAAAGGTGATGTAACAAGCTGTACAACACTGCGATTGTGTGCGCAGCTTGCCAACTGAGAGAAAACAGTACCTGACCACTCTCCTGCCTTTTCTATTCACATGAACATTCGATTGCAAGCTGTTTTGGACAACTTTCTTTCTCTTCTTGCAAAACACTCGGCAGACCTGCGTGCAGCCTCTAGAACACGATGGGAGATGTTTTTTGTGCTGGCACAGTTTCTCCTTGCCAGACAGAGTGGAAAAGCTTTTTGCTAAGATGTAGACGAGAAGAGAGGCTAAAGACGAAGGTACGGTGCTCTGCAGAGCTAAGCACCGCTCCCGGGGCTCTTTCGGCAGAAGGCGCACACCGCAGAGCACTGTGAGCGGCAGAATCGTCTTTGCGCGAAGAAGCAGCTTCTTCGTCTCCGGGAGCCGGAGAGAGCGGCAACTTCGCAAAGGTGATGAAACAAGCTGTACAACACTGCGATTGTGTGCGCAGCTTGCCAACTGAGAGAAAACAGTACCTGACCACTCTCCTGCCTTTTCTATTCACGTGAACATTCGATTGCAAGCTGTTTTGGACAACTTTCTTTCTCTTCTTGCAAAACACTCGGCAGACCTCCGTGCAGCCTCTAGAACACGATGGGAGATGTTTTCTGTGCTGGCACAGTTTCTCCTTGCCAGACAGAGTGGAAAAGCTTTTTGCTGAGATGTAGACGAGAAGAGAGGCTAAAGAAGCACGTGTGGTGCTTCTCAGAGCTAAGCACCGCTCCCGGGGCTCTTTCGGCAGAAGGCGCACACCGCAGAGCACTGTGAGCGGCAGAATCGTCTTTGCGCGAAGAAGCAGCTTCTTCGTCTCCGGGAGCCGGAGAGAGCGGCAACTTCGCAAAGGTGATGAAACAAGCTGTACAACCCTGCGATTGTGTGCCCAGCTTGCCAACTGAGAGAAAACAGTACCTGACCACTCTCCTGCCTTTTCTATTCACATGAACATTCGATTGCAAGCTGTTTTGGACAACTTTCTTTCTCTTCCTGCAAAACACTCGGCAGACCTCCGTGCAGCCTCTAGAAGACGATGGGAGATGTTTTCTGTGCTGGCACAGTTTCTCCTTGCCAGACAGAGTGGAAAAGCTTTTTGCTAAGATGTAGACGAGAAGAGAGGCTAAAGACGAAGGTACGGTGCTCTGCAGAGCTAAGCACCGCTCCCGGGGCTCTTTCGGCAGAAGGCGCACACCGCAGAGCACTGTGAGCGGCAGAATCGTCTTTGCGCGAAGAAGAAGCTTCTTCGTCTCCGGGAGCCAGAGAGAGCGGCAACTTGGCAAAGGTGATGAAACAAGCTGTACAACACTGCGATTGTGTGCGCAGCTTGCCAACTGAGAGAAAACAGTACCTGACCACTCTCCTGCCTTTTCTATTCACATGAACATTCGATTGCAAGCTGTTTTGGACAACTTTCTTTCTCTTCTTGCAAAACACTCGGCAGACCTCCGTGCAGCCTCTAGAACACGATGGGAGATGTTTTCTGTGCTGGCACAGTTTCTCCTTGCCAGACAGAGTGGAAAAGCTTTTTGCTAAGATGTAGACGAGAAGAGAGGCTAAGGAAGCACGTATGGTACTCTGCAGAGCTAAGCACAGCTCCCGGACCTCTTTCGGCAGAAGGCGCACACCGCAGAGCACTGTGAGCGGCAGAATCGTCTTTGCGCGAAGAAGCAGCTTCTTCGTCTCCGGGAGCCGGAGAGAGCGGCAACTTCGCAAAGGTGATGAAACAAGCTGTACAACACTGCGATTGTGTGCGCAGCTTTCCAAGTGAGAGAAAACAGTACCGGACCACTCTCCTGCCTTTTCTATTCACATGAAAATTCGATTGCAAGCTGTTTTGGACAACTTTCTTTCTCTTCTTGCAAAACACTCGGCAGACCTGCGTGCAGCCTCTAGAACACGATGGGAGATGTTTTCTGTGCTGGCACAGTTTCTCCTTGCCAGACAGAGTGGAAAAGCTTTTTGCTAAGATGTAGACGAGAAGAGAGGCTAAAGAAGCACGTATTGTGCTTCTCAGAGCTAAGCACCGCTCCCGGGGCTCTTTCGGCAGAAGGCGCACACCGCAGAGCACTGTGAGCGGCAGAATCGTCTTTGCGCGAAGAAGCAGCTTCTTCGTCTCCGGGAGCCGGAGAGAGCGGCAACTTCGCAAAGGTGATGAAACAAGCTGTACAACCCTGCGATTGTGTGCCCAGCTTGCCAACTGAGAGAAAACAGTACCTGACCACTCTCCTGCCTTTTCTATTCACATGAACATTCGATTGCAAGCTGTTTTGGACAACTTTCTTTCTCTTCCTGCAAAACACTCGGCAGACCTCCGTGCAGCCTCTAGAAAACGATGGGAGATGTTTTCTGTGCTGGCACAGTTTCTCCTTGCCAGACAGAGTGGAAAAGCTTTTTGCTAAGATGTAGACGAGAAGAGAGGCTAAAGACGAAGGTACGGTGCTCTGCAGAGCTAAGCACCGCTCCCGGACCTCTTTCGGCAGAAGGCGCACACAGCAGAGCACTGTGAGCGGCAGAATCGTCTTTGCGCGAAGAAGCAGCTTCTTCGTCTCCGGGAGCCGGAGAGAGCGGCAACTTCGCAAAGGTGATGAAACAAGCTGTACAACACTGCGATTGTGTGCGCAGCTTGCCAACTGAGAGAAAACAGTACCTGACCACTCTCCTGCCTTTTCTATTCACATGAACATTCGATTGCAAGCTGTTTTGGACAACTTTCTTTCTCTTCTTGCAAAACACTCGGCAGACCTGCGTGCAGCCTCTAGAACACGATGGGAGATGTTTTCTGTGCTGGCACAGTTTCTCCTTGCCAGACAGAGTGGAAAAGCTTTTTGCTAAGATGTAGACGAGAAGAGAGGCTAAAGACGAAGGTACGGTGCTCTGCAGAGCTAAGCACCGCTCCCGGGGCTCTTTCGGCAGAAGGCGCACACCGCAGAGCACTGTGAGCGGCAGAATCGTCTTTGCGCGAAGAAGCAGCTTCTTCGTCTCCGGGAGCCGGAGAGAGCGGCAACTTCGCAAAGGTGATGAAACAAGCTGTACAACACTGCGATTGTGTGCGCAGCTTGCCAACTGAGAGAAAACAGTACCTGACCACTCTCCTGCCTTTTCTATTCACATGAACATTCGATTGCAAGCTGTTTTGGACAACTTTCTTGATTTTCTTGCAAAACACTCGGCAGACCTGCGTGCAGCCTCTAGAACACGATGGGAGATGTTTTCTGTGCTGGCACAGTTTCTCCTTGCCAGACAGAGTGGAAAAGCTTTTTGCTAAGATGTAGACGAGAAGAGAGGCTAAAGACGAAGGTACGGTGCTCTGCAGAGCTAAGCACCGCTCCCGGGGCTCTTTCGGCAGAAGGCGCACACCGCAGAGCACTGTGAGCGGCAGAATCGTCTTTGCGCGAAGAAGCAGCTTCTTCGTCTCCGGGAGCCGGAGAGAGCGGCAGCTTCGCAAAGGTGAAGAAACAAGCTGTACAACACTGCGATTGTGTGCGCAGCTTGCCAACTGAGAGAAAACAGTACCTGACCACTCTCCTGCCTTTTCTATTCACATGAACATTCGATTGCAAGCTGTTTTGGACAACTTTCTTTCTCTTCTTGCAAAACACTCGGCAGACCTCCGTGCAGCCTCTAGAACACGATGGGAGATGTTTTCTGTGCTGGCACAGTTTCTTCTTGCCAGACAGAGTGGAAAAGCTTTTTGCTAAGATGTAGACGAGAAGAGAGGCTAAAGACGAAGGTACGGTGCTCTGCAGAGCTAAGCACCCCTCCGGGACCTCTTTCGGCAGAAGGCGCACACCGCAGAGCACTGTGAGCGGCAGAATCGTCTTTGCGCGAAGAAGCAGCTTCTTCGTCTCCGGGAGCCGGAGAGAGCGGCAGCTTCGCAAAGGTGAAGAAACAAGCTGTACAACACTGCGATTGTGTGCGCAGCTTGCCAACTGAGAGAAAACAGTACCTGACCACTCTCCTGCCTTTTCTATTCACATGAACATTCGATTGCAAGCTGTTTTGGACAACTTTCTTTCTCTTCTTGCAAAACACTCGGCAGACCTGCGTGCAGCCTCTAGAACACGATGGGAGATGTTTTTTGTGCTGGCACAGTTTCTCCTTGCCAGAAAGAGTCGAAAAGCTTTTTGCTAAGATGTAGACGAGAAGAGAGGCTAAAGAAGCAGGTATGGTACTCTGCAGAGCTAAGCACAGCTCCCGGGCCTCTTTCTGCAGAAGACACACACTGCAGAACACAGTGAGCGGCAGAATCGTCTTTGCGCGAAGAAGCAGCTTCTTCGTCTCCGGGAGCCGGAGAGAGCGGCAACTTCGCAAAGGTGATGAAACAAGCTGTACAACACTGCGATTGTGTGCGCAGCTTGCCAACTGAGAGAAAACAGTACCTGACCACTCTCCTGCCTTTTCTATTCACATGAACATTCGATTGGAAGCTGTTTTGGACAACTTTCTTTCTCTTCTTGCAAAACACTCGGCAGACCTCCGTGCAGCCTCTAGAACACGATGGGAGATGTTTTCTGTGCTGGCACAGTTTCTTCTTGCCAGACAGAGTGGAAAAGCTTTTTGCTAAGATGTAGATGAGAAGAGAGGCTAAAGACGAAGGTACGGTGCTCTGCAGAGCTAAGCACCGCTCCCGGACCTCTTTCGGCAGAAGGCGCACACCGCAGAGCACTGTGAGCGGCAGAATCGTCTTTGCACGAAGAAGCAGCTTCTTCGTCTCCGGGAGCCGGAGAGAGCGGCAACTTCGCAAAGGTGATGAAACAAGCTGTACAACACTGCGATTGTGTGCGCAGCTTGCCAACTGAGAGCAAACTGTACCTGATCACTCTCCTGCCATTTCTCTTCACATGAACATTCGATTGCAAGCTGTTTTGGACAACTTTCTTTCTCTTCCTGCAAAACACTCGGCAGACCTCCGTGCAGCCTCTAGAACACGATGGGAGATGTTTTCTGTGCTGGCGCAGTTTCTCCCTGCCAGACAGAGTGGAAAAGCTTTTTGCTAAGATGTAGACGAGAAGAGAGGCTAAAGACGAAGGTACGGTGCTCTGCAGAGCTAAGCACCGCTCCCGGGCCTCTTTCGGCAGAAGGCGCACACCGCAGAGCACTGTGAGCGGCAGAATCGTCTTTGCGCGAAGAAGCAGCTTCTTCGTCTCCGGAAGCCGGAGAGAGCGGCAACTTCGCAAAGATGATGAAACAAGCTGTACAACACTGCGATTGTGTGCGCAGCGTGCCAACTGAGAGAAAACAGTACCTGACCACTCTCCTGCCTTTTCTATTCACATGAACATTCGATTGCAAGCTGTTTTGGACAACTTTCTTTCTCTTCTTGCAAAACACTCGGCAGACCTGCGTGCAGCCTCTAGAACACGATGGGAGATGTTTTCTGTGCTGGCACAGTTTCTCCTTGCCAGACAGAGTGGAAAAGCTTTTTGCTAAGATGTAGACGAGAAGAGAGGCTAAAGACGAAGGTACGGTGCTCTGCAGAGCTAAGCACAGCTCCCGGACCTCTTTCGGCAGAAGGCGCACACCGCAGAGCACTGTGAGCGGCAGAATCGTCTTTGCGCGAAGAAGCAGCTTCTTCGTCTCCGGGAGCCGGAGAGAGCGGCAACTTCGCAAAGGTGATGAAACAAGCTGTACAACACTGCGATTGTGTGCGCAGCTTGCCAACTGAGAGAAAACAGTACCTGACCACTCTCCTGGCTTTTCTATTCAGATGAACATTCGATTGCAAGCTGTTTTGGACAACTTTCTTTCTCTTCTTGCAAAACACTCGGCAGACCTCCGTGCAGCCTCTAGAACACGATGGGAGATGTTTTCTGTGCTGGCACAGTTTCTCCTTGCCAGACAGAGTGGAAAAGCTTTTTGCTAAGATGTAGACGAGAAGAGAGGCTAAAGACGAAGGTACGGTGCTCTGCAGAGCTAAGCACCGCTCCCGGGCGTCTTTCGGCAGAAGGCGCACACCGCAGAGCACTGTGAGCGGCAGAATCGTCTTTGCGCGAAGAAGCAGCTTCTTCGTCTCCGGGAGCCGGAGAGAGCGGCAACTTCGCAAAGGTGATGAAACAAGCTGTACAACACTGCGATTGTGTGCGCAGCGTGCCAACTGAGAGAAAACAGTACCTGACCACTCTCCTGCCTTTTCTATTCACATGAACATTCGATTGCAAGCTGTTTTGGACAACTTTCTTTCTCTTCTTGCAAAACACTCGGCAGACCTGCGTGCAGCCTCTAGAACACGATGGGAGATGTTTTTTGTGCTGGCACAGTTTCTCCTTGCCAGACAGAGTGGAAAAGCTTTTTGCTAAGATGTAGACGAGAAGAGAGGCTAAAGACGAAGGTACGGTGCTCTGCAGAGCTAAGCACCGCTCCCGGGGCTCTTTCGGCAGAAGGCGCACACCGCAGAGCACTGTGAGCGGCAGAATCGTCTTTGCGCGAAGCAGCAGCTTCTTCGTCTCCGGGAGCCGGAGAGAGCGGCAACTTCGCAAAGGTGATGAAACAAGCTGTACAACACTGCGATTGTGTGCGCAGCTTGCCAACTGAGAGAAAACAGTACCTGACCACTCTCCTGCCTTTTCTATTCACGTGAAGATTCGATTGCAAGCTGTTTTGGACAACTTTCTTTCTCTTCTTGCAAAACACTCGGCAGACCTCCGTGCAGCCTCTAGAACACGATGGGAGATGTTTTCTGTGCTGGCACAGTTTCTCCTTGCCAGACAGAGTGGAAAAGCTTTTTGCTGAGATGTAGACGAGAAGAGAGGCTAAAGAAGCACGTATGGTGCTTCTCAGAGCTAAGCACCGCTCCCGGGGCTCTTTCGGCAGAAGGCGCACACCGCAGAGCACTGTGAGCGGCAGAATCGTCTTTGCGCGAAGAAGCAGCTTCTTCGTCTCCGGGAGCCGGAGAGAGCGGCAACTTCGCAAAGGTGATGAAACAAGCTGTACAACCCTGCGATTGTGTGCCCAGCTTGCCAACTGAGAGAAAACAGTACCTGACCACTCTCCTGCCTTTTCTATTCACATGAACATTCGATTGCAAGCTGTTTTGGACAACTTTCTTTCTCTTCCTGCAAAACACTCGGCAGACCTCCGTGCAGCCTCTAGAAGACGATGGGAGATGTTTTCTGTGCTGGCACAGTTTCTCCTTGCCAGACAGAGTGGAAAAGCTTTTTGCTAAGATGTAGACGAGAAGAGAGGCTAAAGACGAAGGTACGGTGCTCTGCAGAGCTAAGCACCGCTCCCGGACCTCTTTCGGCAGAAGGCGCACACAGCAGAGCACTGTGAGCGGCAGAATCGTCTTTGCGCGAAGAAGCAGCTTCTTCGTCTCCGGGAGCCGGAGAGAGCGGCAACTTCGCAAAGGTGATGAAACAAGCTGTACAACACTGCGATTGTGTGCGCAGCTTGCCAACTGAGAGAAAACAGTACCTGACCACTCTCCTGCCTTTTCTATTCACATGAACATTCGATTGCAAGCTGTTTTGGAGAACTTTCTTTCTCTTCTTGCAAAACACTCGGCAGACCTGCGTGCAGCCTCTAGAACACGATGGGAGATGTTTTCTGTGCTGGCACAGTTTCTCCTTGCCAGACAGAGTGGAAAAGCTTTTTGCTAAGATGTAGACGAGAAGAGAGGCTAAAGACGAAGGTACGGTGCTCTGCAGAGCTAAGCACCGCTCCCGGACCTCTTTCGGCAGAAGGCGCGCACCGCAGAGCACTGTGAGCGGCAGAATCGTCTTGGCGCGAAGAAGCAGCTTCTTCGTCTCCGGGAGCCGGAGAGAGCGGCAACTTCGCAAAGGTGATGAAACAAGCTGTACAACACTGCGATTGTGTGCGCAGCTTGCCAACTGAGAGAAAACAGTACCTGACCACTCTCCTGCCTTTTCTATTCACATGAACATTCGATTGCAAGCTGTTTTGGACAACTTTCTTTCTCTTCTTGCAAAACACTCGGCAGACCTCCGTGCAGCCTCTAGAACACGATGGGAGATGTTTTCTGTGCTGGCACAGTTTCTCCATGCCAGACAGAGTGGAAAAGCTTTTTGCTAAGATGTAGACGAGAAGAGAGGCTAAAGAAGCACGTATGGTGCTTCTCAGAGCTAAGCACCGCTCCCGGGCGTCTTTCGGCAGAAGGCGCACACCGCAGAGCACTGTGAGCGGCAGAATCGTCTTTGCGCGAAGAAGCAGCTTCTTCGTCTCCGGGAGCCGGAGAGAGCGGCAGCTTCGCAAAGGTGATGAAACAAGCTGTACAACCCTGCGATTGTGTGCCCAGCTTGCCAACTGAGAGAAAACAGTACCTGACCACTCTCCTGCCTTTTCTATTCACATGAACATTCGATTGCAAGCTGTTTTGGACACCTTTCTTTCTCTTCCTGCAAAACACTCGGCAGACCTCCGTGCAGCCTCTAGAAGACGATGGGAGATGTTTTCTGTGCTGGCACAGTTTCTCCTTGCCAGACAGAGTGGAAAAGCTTTTTGCTAAGATGTAGACGAGAAGAGAGGCTAAAGACGAAGGTACGGTGCTCTGCAGAGCTAAGCACCGCTGCCGGACCTCTTTTGGCAGAAGGCGCACACAGCAGAGCACTGTGAGCGGCAGAATCGTCTTTGCGCGAAGAAGCAGCTTCTTCGTCTCCGGGAGCCGGAGAGAGCGGCAACTTCGCAAAGGTGATGAAACAAGCTGTACAACACTGCGATTGTGTGCGCAGCTTGCCAACTGAGAGAAAACAGTACCTGACCACTCTCCTGCCTTTTCTATTCACATGAACATTCGATTGGAAGCTGTTTTGGACAACTTTCTTTCTCTTCTTGCAAAACACTCGGCAGACCTGCGTGCAGCCTCTAGAACACGATGGGAGATGTTTTCTGTGCTGGCACAGTTTCTCCTTGCCAGACAGAGTGGAAAAGCTTTTTGCTAAGATGTAGACGAGAAGAGAGGCTAAAGACGAAGGTACGGTGCTCTGCAGAGCTAAGCACCGCTCCCGGGGCTCTTTCGGCAGAAGGCGCACACCGCAGAGCACTGTGAGCGGCAGAATCGTCTTTGCGCGAAGAAGCAGCTTCTTCGTCTCCGGGAGCCGGAGAGAGCGGCAGCTTCGCAAAGGTGAAGAAACAAGCTGTACAACACTGCGATTGTGTGCGCAGCTTTCCAACTGAGAGAAAACAGTACCTGACCACTCTCCTGCCTTTTCTATTCACATGAACATTCGATTGCAAGCTGTTTTGGACAACTTTCTTTCTCTTCTTGCAAAACACTCGGCAGACCTCCGTGCAGCCTCTAGAACACGATGGGAGATGTTTTTTGTGCTGGCACAGTTTCTCCTTGCCAGAAAGAGTCGAAAAGCTTTTTGCTAAGATGTAGACGAGAAGAGAGGCTAAAGAAGCAGGTATGGTACTCTGCAGAGCTAAAAACAGCTCCCGGGCCTCTTTCTGCAGAAGACACACACTGCAGAACACAGTGAGCGGCAGAATCGTCTTTGCGCGAAGAAGCATCTTCTTCGTCTCCGGGAGCCGGAGAGAGCGGCAGCTTCGCAAAGGTGATGAAACAAGCTGTACAACACTGCGATTGTGTGCGCAGCTTGCCAACTGAGAGAAAACAGTACCTGACCACTCTCCTGCCTTTTCTATTCACATGAACATTCGATTGCAAGCTGTTTTGGACAACTTTCTTTCTCTTCTTGCAAAACACTCGGCAGACCTCCGTGCAGCCTCTAGAACACGATGGGAGATGTTTTTTGTGCCGGCACAGTTTCTCCTTGCCAGAAAGAGTGGAAAAGCTTTTTGCTAAGATGTAGACGAGAAGAGAGGCTAAAGAAGCAGGTATGGTACTCTGCAGAGCTAAGCACAGCTCCCGGGCCTCTTTCTGCAGAAGACACACACTGCAGAACACAGTGAGCGGCAGAATCGTCTTTGCGCGAAGAAGCAGCTTCTTCGTCTCCGGGAGCCGGAGAGAGCGGCAACTTCGCAAAGGTGATGAAACAAGCTGTACAACACTGCGATTGTGTGCGCAGCTTGCCAACTGAGAGAAAACAGTACCTGACCACTCTCCTGCCTTTTCTATTCACATGAACATTCGATTGGAAGCTGTTTTGGACAACTTTCTTTCTCTTCTTGCAAAACACTCGGCAGACCTCCGTGCAGCCTCTAGAACACGATGGGAGATGTTTTCTGTGCTGGCACAGTTTCTTCTTGCCAGACAGAGTGGAAAAGCTTTTTGCTAAGATGTAGATGAGAAGAGAGGCTAAAGACGAAGGTACGGTGCTCTGCAGAGCTAAGCACCGCTCCCGGGGCTCTTTCGGCAGAAGGCGCACACCGCAGAGCACTGTGAGCGGCAGAATCGTCTTTGCGCGAAGAAGCAGCTTCTTCGTCTCCGGGAGCCGGAGAGAGCGGCAACTTCGCAAAGGTGATGAAACAAGCTGTACAACACTGCGATTGTGTGCGCAGCTTGCCAACTGAGAGCAAACTGTACCTGATCACTCTCCTGCCATTTCTCTTCACATGAACATTCGATTGCAAGCTGTTTTGGACAACTTTCTTTCTCTTCGTGCAAAACACTCTGCAGACCTGCGTGCAGCCTCTAGAACACGATGGGAGATGTTTTCTGTGCTGGCGCAGTTTCTCCCTGCCAGACAGATTGGAAAAGCTTTTTGCTAAGATGTAGACGAGAAGAGAGGCTAAAGACGAAGGTACGGTGCTCTGCAGAGCTAAGCACCGCTCCCGGGCGTCTTTCGGCAGAAGGCGCACACCGCAGAGCACTGTGAGCGGCAGAATCGTCTTTGCGCGAAGAAGCAGCTTCTTCGTCTCCGGGAGCCGGAGAGAGCGGCAACTTCGCAAAGGTGATGAAACAAGCTGTACAACACTGCGATTGTGTGCGCAGCGTGCCAACTGAGAGAAAACAGTACCTGACCACTCTCCTGCCTTTTCTATTCACATGAACATTCGATTGCAAGCTGTTTTGGACAACTTTCTTTCTCTTCTTGCAAAACACTCGGCAGACCTCCGTGCAGCCTCTAGAACACGATGGGAGATGTTTTCTGTGCTGGCACAGTTTCTCCTTGCCAGACAGAGTGGAAAAGCTTTTTGCTAAGATGTAGACGAGAAGAGAGGCTAAAGACGAAGGCACGGTGCTCTGCAGAGCTAAGCACCGCTCCCGGGCGTCTTTCGGCAGAAGGCGCACACCGCAGAGCACTGTGAGCGGCAGAATCGTCTTTGCGCGAAGAAGCAGCTTCTTCGTCTCCGGGAGCCGGAGAGAGCGGCAACTTCGCAAAGGTGATGTAACAAGCTGTACAACACTGCGATTGTGTGCGCAGCTTGCCAACTGAGAGAAAACAGTACCTGACCACTCTCCTGCCTTTTCTATTCACATGAACATTCGATTGCAAGCTGTTTTGGACAACTTTCTTTCTCTTCTTGCAAAACACTCGGCAGACCTGCGTGCAGCCTCTAGAACACGATGGGAGATGTTTTCTGTGCTGGCACAGTTTCTCCTTGCCAGACAGAGTGGAAAAGCTTTTTGCTGAGATGTAGACGAGAAGAGAGGCTAAAGAAGCACGTATGGTGCTTCTCAGAGCTAAGCACCGCTCCCGGGGCTCTTTCGGCAGAAGGCGCACACCGCAGAGCACTGTGAGCGGCAGAATCGTCTTTGCGCGAAGAAGCAGCTTCTTCGTCTCCGGGAGCCGGAGAGAGCGGCAACTTCGCAAAGGTGATGAAACAAGCTGTACAACCCTGCGATTGTGTGCCCAGCTTGCCAACTGAGAGAAAACAGTACCTGACCACTCTCCTGCCTTTTCTATTCACATGAACATTCGATTGCAAGCTGTTTTGGACAACTTTCTTTCTCTTCCTGCAAAACACTCGGCAGACCTCCGTGCAGCCTCTAGAAGACGATGGGAGATGTTTTCTGTGCTGGCACAGTTTCTCCTTGCCAGACAGAGTGGAAAAGCTTTTTGCTAAGATGTAGACGAGAAGAGAGGCTAAAGACGAAGGTACGGTGCTCTGCAGAGCTAAGCACCGCTCCCGGGGCTCTTTCGGCAGAAGGCGCACACCGCAGAGCACTGTGAGCGGCAGAATCGTCTTTGCGCGAAGAAGCAGCTTCTTCGTCTCCGGGAGCCGGAGAGAGCGGCAACTTCGCAAAGGTGATGAAACAAGCTGTACAACACTGCGATTGTGTGCGCAGCTTGCCAACTGAGAGAAAACAGTACCTGACCACTCTCCTGCCTTTTCTATTCACATGAACATTCGATTGCAAGCTGTTTTGGACAACTTTCTTTCTCTTCTTGCAAAACACTCGGCAGACCTGCGTGCAGCCTCTAGAACACGATGGGAGATGTTTTCTGTGCTGGCACAGTTTCTCCTTGCCAGACAGAGTGGAAAAGATTTTTGCTAAGATGTAGACGAGAAGAGAGGCTAAAGACGAAGGTACGGTGCTCTGCAGAGCTAAGCACCGCTCCCGGGGCTCTTTCGGCAGAAGGCGCACACCGCAGAGCACTGTGAGCGGCAGAATCGTCTTTGCGCGAAGAAGAAGCTTCTTCGTCTCCGGGAGCCAGAGAGAGCGGCAACTTGGCAAAGGTGATGAAACAAGCTGTACAACACTGCGATTGTGTGCGCAGCTTGCCAACTGAGAGAAAACAGTACCTGACCACTCTCCTGCCTTTTCTATTCACATGAACATTCGATTGCAAGCTGTTTTGGACAACTTTCTTTCTCTTCTTGCAAAACACTCGGCAGACCTCCGTGCAGCCTCTAGAACACGATGGGAGATGTTTTCTGTGCTGGCACAGTTTCTCCTTGCCAGACAGAGTGGAAAAGCTTTTTGCTAAGATGTAGACGAGAAGAGAGGCTAAGGAAGCACGTATGGTACTCTGCAGAGCTAAGCACAGCTCCCGGACCTCTTTCGGCAGAAGGCGCACACCGCAGAGCACTGTGAGCGGCAGAATCGTCTTTGCGCGAAGAAGCAGCTTCTTCGTCTCCGGGAGCCGGAGAGAGCGGCAACTTCGCAAAGGTGATGAAACAAGCTGTACAACACTGCGATTGTGTGCGCAGCTTTCCAAGTGAGAGAAAACAGTACCGGACCACTCTCCTGCCTTTTCTATTCACATGAAAATTCGATTGCAAGCTGTTTTGGACAACTTTCTTTCTCTTCTTGCAAAACACTCGGCAGACCTCCGTGCAGCCTCTAGAAGACGATGGGAGATGTTTTCTGTGCTGGCACAGTTTCTCCTTGCCAGACAGAGTGGAAAAGCTTTTTGCTAAGATGTAGACGAGAAGAGAGGCTAAAGAAGCACGTATGGTGCTTCTCAGAGCTAAGCACCGCTCCCGGGGCTCTTTCGGCAGAAGGCGCACACCGCAGAGCACTGTGAGCGGCAGAATCGTCTTTGCGCGAAGAAGCAGCTTCTTCGTCTCCGGGAGCCGGAGAGAGCGGCAACTTCGCAAAGGTGATGAAACAAGCTGTACAACCCTGCGATTGTGTGCGCAGCTTGCCAACTGAGAGAAAACAGTACCTGACCACTCTCCTGCCTTTTCTATTCACATGAACATTCGATTGCAAGCTGTTTTGGACAACTTTCTTTCTCTTCCTGCAAAACACTCGGCAGACCTCCGTGCAGCCTCTAGAAGACGATGGGAGATGTTTTCTGTGCTGGCACAGTTTCTCCTTGCCAGACAGAGTGGAAAAGCTTTTTGCTAAGATGTAGACGAGAAGAGAGGCTAAAGACGAAGGTACGGTGCTCTGCAGAGCTAAGCACCGCTCCCGGACCTCTTTCGGCAGAAGGCGCACACAGCAGAGCACTGTGAGCGGCAGAATCGTCTTTGCGCGAAGAAGCAGCTTCTTCGTCTCCGGGAGCCGGAGAGAGCGGCAACTTCGCAAAGGTGATGAAACAAGCTGTACAACACTGCGATTGTGTGCGCAGCTTGCCAACTGAGAGAAAACAGTACCTGACCACTCTCCTGCCTTTTCTATTCACATGAACATTCGATTGCAAGCTGTTTTGGACAACTTTCTTTCTCTTCTTGCAAAACACTCGGCAGACCTGCGTGCAGCCTCTAGAACACGATGGGAGATGTTTTCTGTGCTGGCACAGTTTCTCCTTGCCAGACAGAGTGGAAAAGCTTTTTGCTAAGATGTAGACGAGAAGAGAGGCTAAAGACGAAGGTACGGTGCTCTGCAGAGCTAAGCACCGCTCCCGGGGCTCTTTCGGCAGAAGGCGCACACCGCAGAGCACTGTGAGCGGCAGAATCGTCTTTGCGCGAAGAAGCAGCTTCTTCGTCTCCGGGAGCCGGAGAGAGCGGCAGCTTCGCAAAGGTGAAGAAACAAGCTGTACAACACTGCGATTGTGTGCGCAGCTTGCCAACTGAGAGAAAACAGTACCTGACCACTCTCCTGCCTTTTCTATTCACATGAACATTCGATTGCAAGCTGTTTTGGACAACTTTCTTTCTCTTCTTGCAAAACACTCGGCAGACCTCCGTGCAGCCTCTAGAACACGATGGGAGATGTTTTCTGTGCTGGCACAGTTTCTTCTTGCCAGACAGAGTGGAAAAGCTTTTTGCTAAGATGTAGACGAGAAGAGAGGCTAAAGACGAAGGTACGGTGCTCTGCAGAGCTAAGCACCGCTCCGGGACCTCTTTCGGCAGAAGGCGCACACCGCAGAGCACTGTGAGCGGCAGAATCGTCTTTGCGCGAAGAAGCAGCTTCTTCGTCTCCGGGAGCCGGAGAGAGCGGCAGCTTCGCAAAGGTGAAGAAACAAGCTGTACAACACTGCGATTGTGTGCGCAGCTTGCCAACTGAGAGAAAACAGTACCTGACCACTCTCCTGCCTTTTCTATTCACTTGAACATTCGATTGCAAGCTGTTTTGGACAACTTTCTTTCTCTTCTTGCAAAACACTCGGCAGACCTCCGTGCAGCCTCTAGAACACGATGGGAGATGTTTTTTGTGCTGGCACAGTTTCTCCTTGCCAGAAAGAGTCGAAAAGCTTTTTGCTAAGATGTAGACGAGAAGAGAGGCTAAAGAAGCAGGTATGGTACTCTGCAGAGCTAAGCACAGCTCCCGGGCCTCTTTCTGCAGAAGACACACACTGCAGAACACAGTGAGCGGCAGAATCGTCTTTGCGCGAAGAAGCAGCTTCTTCGTCTCCGGGAGCCGGAGAGAGCGGCAACTTCGCAAAGGTGATGAAACAAGCTGTACAACACTGCGATTGTGTGCGCAGCTTGCCAACTGAGAGAAAACAGTACCTGACCACTCTCCTGCCTTTTCTATTCACATGAACATTCGATTGCAAGCTGTTTTGGACAACTTTCTTTCTCTTCTTGCAAAACACTCGGCAGACCTCCGTGCAGCCTCTAGAACACGATGGGAGATGTTTTCTGTGCTGGCACAGTTTCTTCTTGCCAGACAGAGTGGAAAAGCTTTTTGCTAAGATGTAGATGAGAAGAGAGTCTAAGACGTAGGTACGGTGCTCTGCAGAGCTAAGCACCGCTCCCGGACATCTTTCGGCAGAAGGCGCACACCGCAGAGCACTGTGAGCGGCAGAATCGTCTTTGCACGAAGAAGCAGCTTCTTCGTCTCCGGGAGCCGGAGAGAGCGGCAACTTCGCAAAGGTGATGAAACAAGCTGTACAACACTGCGATTGTGTGCGCAGCTTGCCAACTGAGAGCAAACTGTACCTGATCACTCTCCTGCCATTTCTCTTCACATGAACATTCGATTGCAAGCTGTTTTGGACAACTTTCTTTCTGTTCCTGCAAAACACTCGGCAGACCTCCGTGCAGCCTCTAGAACACGATGGGAGATGTTTTCTGTGCTGGCGCAGTTTCTCCCTGCCAGACAGAGTGGAAAAGCTTTTTGCTAAGATGTAGACGAGAAGAGAGGCTAAAGACGAAGGTACGGTGCTCTGCAGAGCTAAGCACCGCTCCCGGGCCTCTTTCGGCAGAAGGCGCACACCGCAGAGCACTGTGAGCGGCAGAATCGTCTTTGCGCGAAGAAGCAGCTTCTTCGTCTCCGGAAGCCGGAGAGAGCGGCAACTTCGCAAAGATGATGAAACAAGCTGTACAACACTGCGATTGTGTGCGCAGCGTGCCAACTGAGAGAAAACAGTACCTGACCACTCTCCTGCCTTTTCTATTCACATGAACATTCGATTGCAAGCTGTTTTGGACAACTTTCTTTCTCTTCTTGCAAAACACTCGGCAGACCTGCGTGCAGCCTCTAGAACACGATGGGAGATGTTTTCTGTGCTGGCACAGTTTCTCCTTGCCAGACAGAGTGGAAAAGCTTTTTGCTAAGATGTAGACGAGAAGAGAGGCTAAAGACGAAGGTACGGTGCTCTGCAGAGCTAAGCACAGCTCCCGGACCTCTTTCGGCAGAAGGCGCACACCGCAGAGCACTGTGAGCGGCAGAATCGTCTTTGCGCGAAGAAGCAGCTTCTTCGTCTCCGGGAGCCGGAGAGAGCGGCAACTTCGTAAAGGTGATGAAACAAGCTGTACAACACTGCGATTGTGTGCGCAGCTTGCCAACTGAGAGAAAACAGTACCTGACCACTCTCCTGGCTTTTCTATTCAGATGAACATTCGATTGCAAGCTGTTTTGGACAACTTTCTTTCTCTTCTTGCAAAACACTCGGCAGACCTCCGTGCAGCCTCTAGAACACGATGGGAGATGTTTTCTGTGCTGGCACAGTTTCTCCTTGCCAGACAGAGTGGAAAAGCTTTTTGCTAAGATGTAGACGAGAAGAGAGGCTAAAGACGAAGGTACGGTGCTCTGCAGAGCTAAGCACCGTTCCCGGGCGTCTTTCGGCAGAAGGCGCGCACCGCAGAGCACTGTGAGCGGCAGAATCGTCTTTGCGCGAAGAAGCAGCTTCTTCGTCTCCGGGAGCCGGAGAGAGCGGCAACTTCGCAAAGGTGATGAAACAAGCTGTACAACACTGCGATTGTGTGCGCAGCGTGCCAACTGAGAGAAAACAGTACCTGACCACTCTCCTGCCTTTTCTATTCACATGAACATTCGATTGCAAGCTGTTTTGGACAACTTTCTTTCTCTTCTTGCAAAACACTCGGCAGACCTGCGTGCAGCCTCTAGAACACGATGGGAGATGTTTTTTGTGCTGGCACAGTTTCTCCTTGCCAGACAGAGTGGAAAAGCTTTTTGCTAAGATGTAGACGAGAAGAGAGGCTAAAGACGAAGGTACGGTGCTCTGCAGAGCTAAGCACCGCTCCCGGGGCTCTTTCGGCAGAAGGCGCACACCGCAGAGCACTGTGAGCGGCAGAATCGTCTTTGCGCGAAGCAGCAGCTTCTTCGTCTCCGGGAGCCGGAGAGAGCGGCAACTTCGCAAAGGTGATGAAACAAGCTGTACAACACTGCGATTGTGTGCGCAGCTTGCCAACTGAGAGAAAACAGTACCTGACCACTCTCCTGCCTTTTCTATTCACGTGAAGATTCGATTGCAAGCTGTTTTGGACAACTTTCTTTCTCTTCTTGCAAAACACTCGGCAGACCTCCGTGCAGCCTCTAGAACACGATGGGAGATGTTTTCTGTGCTGGCACAGTTTCTCCTTGCCAGACAGAGTGGAAAAGCTTTTTGCTGAGATGTAGACGAGAAGAGAGGCTAAAGAAGCACGTATGGTGCTTCTCAGAGCTAAGCACAGCTCCCGGGGCTCTTTCGGCAGAAGGCGCACACCGCAGAGCACTGTGAGCGGCAGAATCGTCTTTGCGCGAAGAAGCAGCTTCTTCGTCTCCGGGAGCCGGAGAGAGCGGCAACTTCGCAAAGGTGATGAAACAAGCTGTACAACCCTGCGATTGTGTGCCCAGCTTGCCAACTGAGAGAAAACAGTACCTGACCACTCTCCTGCCTTTTCTATTCACATGAACATTCGATTGCAAGCTGTTTTGGACAACTTTCTTTCTCTTCCTGCAAAACACTCGGCAGACCTCCGTGCAGCCTCTAGAAGACGATGGGAGATGTTTTCTGTGCTGGCACAGTTTCTCCTTGCCAGACAGAGTGGAAAAGCTTTTTGCTAAGATGTAGACGAGAAGAGAGGCTAAAGACGAAGGTACGGTGCTCTGCAGAGCTAAGCACCGCTCCCGGACCTCTTTCGGCAGAAGGCGCACTCAGCAGAGCACTGTGAGCGGCAGAATCGTCTTTGCGCGAAGAAGCAGCTTCTTCGTCTCCGGGAGCCGGAGAGAGCGGCAACTTCGCAAAGGTGATGAAACAAGCTGTACAACACTGCGATTGTGTGCGCAGCTTGCCAACTGAGAGAAAACAGTACCTGACCACTCTCCTGCCTTTTCTATTCACATGAACATTCGATTGCAAGCTGTTTTGGACAACTTTCTTTCTCTTCTTGCAAAACACTCGGCAGACCTGCGTGCAGCCTCTAGAACACGATGGGAGATGTTTTCTGTGCTGGCACAGTTTCTCCTTGCCAGACAGAGTGGAAAAGCTTTTTGCTAAGATGTAGACGAGAAGAGAGGCTAAAGACGAAGGTACGGTGCTCTGCAGAGCTAAGCACCGCTCCCGGGGCTCTTTCGGCAGAAGGCGCACACCGCAGAGCACTGTGAGCGGCAGAATCGTCTTTGCGCGAAGAAGCAGCTTCTTCGTCTCCGGGAGCCGGAGAGAGCGGCAACTTCGCAAAGGTGATGAAACAAGCTGTACAACACTGCGATTGTGTGCGCAGCTTGCCAACTGAGAGAAAACAGTACCTGACCACTCTCCTGCCTTTTCTATTCACATGAACATTCGATTGGAAGCTGATTTGGACAACTTTCTTTCTCTTCTTGCAAAACACTCGGCAGACCTCCGTGCAGCCTCTAGAACACGATGGGAGATGTTTTCTGTGCTGGCACAGTTTCTCCTTGCCAGACAGAGTGGAAAAGCTTTTTGCTAAGATGTAGACGAGAAGAGAGGCTAAAGAAGCACGTATGGTGCTTCTCAGAGCTAAGAACCGCTCCCGGGGCTCTTTCGGCAGAAGGCGCACACCGCAGAGCACTGTGAGCGGCAGAATCGTCTTTGCGCGAAGAAGCAGCTTCTTCGTCTCCGGGAGCCGGAGAGAGCGGCAACTTCGCAAAGGTGATGAAACAAGCTGTACAACACTGCGATTGTGTGCGCAGCTTGCCAACTGAGAGAAAACAGTACCTGACCACTCTCCTGCCTTTTCTATTCACGTGAACATTCGATTGCAAGCTGTTTTGGACAACTTTCTTTCTCTTCTTGCAAAACACTCGGCAGACCTCCGTGCAGCCTCTAGAACACGATGGGAGATGTTTTCTGTGCTGGCACAGTTTCTCCTTGCCAGACAGAGTGGAAAAGCTTTTTGCTGAGATGTAGACGAGAAGAGAGGCTAAAGAAGCACGTATGGTGCTTCTCAGAGCTAAGCACCGCTCCCGGGGCTCTTTCGGCAGAAGGCGCACACCGCAGAGCACTGTGAGCGGCAGAATCGTCTTTGCGCGAAGAAGCAGCTTCTTCGTCTCCGGGAGCCGGAGAGAGCGGCAACTTCGCAAAGGTGATGAAACAAGCTGTACAACCCTGCGATTGTGTGCCCAGCTTGCCAACTGAGAGAAAACAGTACCTGACCACTCTCCTGCCTTTTCTATTCACATGAACATTCGATTGCAAGCTGTTTTGGACAACTTTCTTTCTCTTCCTGCAAAACACTCGGCAGACCTCCGTGCAGCCTCTACAACACGATGGGAGATGTTTTCTCTGCTGGCACAGTTTCTCCTTGCCAGACAGAGTGGAAAAGCTTTTTGCTAAGATGTAGACGAGAAGAGAGGCTAAAGACGAAGGTACGGTGCTCTGCAGAGCTAAGCACCGCTCCCGGACCTCTTTCGGCAGAAGGCGCACACAGCAGAGCACTGTGAGCGGCAGAATCGTCTTTGCGCGAAGAAGCAGCTTCTTCGTCTCCGGGAGCCGGAGAGAGCGGCAACTTCGCAAAGGTGATGAAACAAGCTGTACAACACTGCGATTGTGTGCGCAGCTTGCCAACTGAGAGAAAACAGTACCTGACCACTCTCCTGCCTTTTCTATTCACATGAACATTCGATTGCAAGCTGTTTTGGACAACTTTCTTTCTCTTCTTGCAAAACACTCGGCAGACCTGCGTGCAGCCTCTAGAACACGATGGGAGATGTTTTCTGTGCTGGCACAGTTTCTCCTTGCCAGACAGAGTGGAAAAGCTTTTTGCTAAGATGTAGACGAGAAGAGAGGCTAAAGACGAAGGTACGGTGCTCTGCAGAGCTAAGCATTGCTCCCGGGGCTCTTTCGGCAGAAGGCGCACACCGCAGAGCACTGTGAGCGGCAGAATCGTCTTTGCGCGAAGAAGCAGCTTCTTCGTCTCCGGGAGCCAGAGAGAGCGGCAACTTCGCAAAGGTGATGAAACAAGCTGTACAACACTGCGATTGTGTGCGCAGCTTGCCAACTGAGAGAAAACAGTACCTGACCACTCTCCTGCCTTTTCTATTCACATGAACATTCGATTGCAAGCTGTTTTGGACAACTTTCTTTCTCTTCTTGCAAAACACTCGGCAGACCTCCGTGCAGCCTCTAGAACACGATGGGAGATGTTTTCTGTGCTGGCACAGTTTCTCCTTGCCAGACAGAGTGGAAAAGCTTTTGGCTAAGATGTAGATGAGAAGAGAGGCTAAAGAAGCACGTATGGTGCTTCTCAGAGCTAAGCACAGCTCCCGGGGCTCTTTCGGCAGAAGTCGCACACCGCAGAGCACTGTGAGCGGCAGAATCGTCTTTGCGCGAAGAAGCAGCTTCTTCGTCTCCGGGAGCCGGAGAGAGCGGCAACTTCGCAAAGGTGATGAAACAAGCTGTACAACACTGCGATTGTGTGCGCAGCCTGCCAACTGAGAGAAAACAGTACCTGACCACTCTCCTGGCTTTTCTATTCAGATGAACATTCGATTGCAAGCTGTTTTGGACAACTTTCTTTCTCTTCCTGCAAAACACTCGGCAGACCTGCGTGCAGCCTCTAGAACACGATGGGAGATGTTTTTTGTGCTGGCACAGTTTCTCCTTGCCAGACAGAGTGGAAAAGCTTTTTGCTAAGATGTAGACGAGAAGAGAGGCTAAAGACGAAGGTACGGTGCTCTGCAGAGCTAAGCACCGCTCCCGGGGCTCTTTCGGCAGAAGGCGCACACCGCAGAGCACTGTGAGCGGCAGAATCGTCTTTGCGCGAAGAAGCAGCTTCTTCGTCTCCGGGAGCCGGAGAGAGCGGCAACTTCGCAAAGGTGATGAAACAAGCTGTACAACACTGCGATTGTGTGCGCAGCTTGCCAACTGAGAGAAAACAGTACCGGACCACTCTCCTGCCTTTTCTATTCACATGAACATTCGATTGCAAGCTGTTTTGGACAACTTTCTTTCTCTTCTTGCAAAACACTCGGCAGACCTCCGTGCAGCCTCTAGAACACGATGGGAGATGTTTTCTGTGCTGGCACAGTTTCTCCTTGCCAGACAGAGTGGAAAAGCTTTTTGCTAAGATGTGGACGAGAAGAGAGGCTAAAGAAGCACGTATGGTGCTTCTCAGAGCTAAGCACCGCTCCCGGGGCTCTTTCGGCAGAAGGCGCACACCGCAGAGCACTGTGAGCGGCAGAATCGTCTTTGCGCGAAGAAGCAGCTTCTTCGTCTCCGGGAGCCGGAGAGAGCGGCAACTTCGCAAAGGTGATGAAACAAGCTGTACAACAGTGCGATTGTGTGCGCAGCTTGCCAACTGAGAGAAAACAGTACCTGACCACTCTCCTGCCTTTTCTATTCACATGAACATTCGATTGCAAGCTGTTTTGGACAACTTTCTTTCTCTTCTTGCAAAACACTCGGCAGACCTCCGTGCAGCCTCTAGAACACGATGGGAGATGTTTTCTGTGGTGGCACAGTTTGTCCTTGCCAGACAGAGTGGAAAAGCTTTTTGCTAAGATGTAGACGAGAAGAGAGGCTAAAGACGAAGGTACGGTGCTCTGCAGAGCTAAGCACCGCTCCCGGACCTCTTTCGGCAGAAGGCGCGCACCGCAGAGCACTGTGAGCGGCAGAATCGTCTTTGCGCGAAGAAGCAGCTTCTTCGTCTCCGGGAGCCGGAGAGAGCGGCAACTTCGCAAAGGTGATGAAACAAGCTGTACAACACTGCGATTGTGTGCGCAGCTTGCCAACTGAGAGCAAACTGTACCTGATCACTCTCCTGCCATTTCTCTTCACATGAACATTCGATTGCAAGCTGTTTTGGACAACTTTCTTTCTCTTCGTGCAAAACACTCTGCAGACCTCCGTGCAGCCTCTAGAACACGATGGGAGATGTTTTCTGTGCTGGCACAGTTTCTCCTTGCCAGACAGAGTGGAAAAGCTTTTTGCTAAGATGTAGACGAGAAGAGAGGCTAAAGACGAAGGTACGGTGCTCTGCAGAGCTAAGCACCGCTCCCGGACCTCTTTCGGCAGAAGGCGCACACCGCAGAGCACTGTGAGCGGCAGAATCGTCTTTGCGCGAAGAAGCAGCTTCTTCGTCTCCGGGAGCCGGAGAGAGCGGCAACTTCGCAAAGGTGATGAAACAAGCTGTACAACACTGCGATTGTGTGCGCAGCTTGCCAACTGAGAGAAAACAGTACCTGACCACTCTCCTGCCTTTTCTATTCACATGAACATTCGATTGCAAGCTGTTTTGGACAACTTTCTTTCTCTTCTTGCAAAACACTCGGCAGACCTCCGTGCAGCCTCTAGAACACGATGGGAGATGTTTTCTGTGCTGGCACAGTTTCTCCTTGCCAGACAGAGTGGAAAAGCTTTTTGCTAAGATGTAGACGAGAAGAGAGGCTAAAGACGAAGGTACGGTGCTCTGCAGAGCTAAGCACCGCTCCCGGGGCTCTTTCGGCAGAAGGCGCGCACCGCAGAGCACTGTGAGCGGCAGAATCGTCTTTGCGCGAAGAAGCAGCTTCTTCGTCTCCGGGAGCCGGAGAGAGCGGCAACTTCGCAAAGGTGATGAAACAAGCTGTACAACACTGCGATTGTGTGCGCAGCGTGCCAACTGAGAGAAAACAGTACCTGACCACTCTCCTGCCTTTTCTATTCACATGAACATTCGATTGCAAGCTGTTTTGGACAACTTTCTTTCTCTTCTTGCAAAACACTCGGCTGACCTGCGTGCAGCCTCTAGAACACGATGGGAGATGTTTTTTGTGCTGGCACAGTTTCTCCTTGCCAGACAGAGTGGAAAAGCTTTTTGCTAAGATGTAGACGAGAAGAGAGGCTAAAGACGAAGGTACGGTGCTCTGCAGAGCTAAGCACCGCTCCCGGACCTCTTTCGGCAGAAGGCGCACACCGCAGAGCACTGTGAGCGGCAGAATCGTCTTTGCGCGAAGAAGCAGCTTCTTCGTCTCCGGGAGCCGGAGAGAGCGGCAACTTCGCAAAGGTGATGAAACAAGCTGTACAACACTGCGATTGTGTGCGCAGCTTGCCAACTGAGAGAAAACAGTACCTGACCACTCTCCTGCCTTTTCTATTCACGTGAAGATTCGATTGCAAGCTGTTTTGGACAACTTTCTTTCTCTTCTTGCAAAACACTCGGCAGACCTGCGTGCAGCCTCTAGAACACGATGGGAGATGTTTTCTGTGCTGGCACAGTTTCTCCTTGCCAGACAGAGTGGAAAAGCTTTTTGCTGAGATGTAGACGAGAAGAGAGGCTAAAGAAGCACGTATGGTGCTTCTCAGAGCTAAGCACCGCTCCCGGGGCTCTTTCGGCAGAAGGCGCACACCGCAGAGCACTGTGAGCGGCAGAATCGTCTTTGCGCGAAGAAGCAGCTTCTTCGTCTCCGGGAGCCGGAGAGAGCGGCAACTTCGCAAAGGTGATGAAACAAGCTGTACAACCCTGCGATTGTGTGCCCAGCTTGCCAACTGAGAGAAAACAGTACCTGACCACTCTCCTGCCTTTTCTATTCACATGAACATTCGATTGCAAGCTGTTTTGGACAACTTTCTTTCTCTTCCTGCAAAACACTCGGCAGACCTCCGTGCAGCCTCTAGAAGACGATGGGAGATGTTTTCTGTGCTGGCACAGTTTCTCCTTGCCAGACAGAGTGGAAAAGCTTTTTGCTAAGATGTAGACGAGAAGAGAGGCTAAAGACGAAGGTACGGTGCTCTGCAGAGCTAAGCACCGCTCCCGGACCTCTTTCGGCAGAAGGCACGCACCGCAGAGCACTGTGAGCGGCAGAATCGTCTTTGCGCGAAGAAGCAGCTTCTTCGTCTCCGGGAGCCGGAGAGAGCGGCAACTTCGCAAAGGTGATGAAACAAGCTGTACAACACTGCGATTGTGTGCGCAGCTTGCCAACTGAGAGAAAACAGTACCTGACCACTCTCCTGCCTTTTCTATTCACATGAACATTCGATTGCAAGCTGTTTTGGAGAACTTTCTTTCTCTTCTTGCAAAACACTCGGCAGACCTGCGTGCAGCCTCTAGAACACGATGGGAGATGTTTTCTGTGCTGGCACAGTTTCTCCTTGCCAGACAGAGTGGAAAAGCTTTTTGCTAAGATGTAGACGAGAAGAGAGGCTAAAGACGAAGGTACGGTGCTCTGCAGAGCTAAGCACCGCTCCCGGGGCTCTTTCGGCAGAAGGCGCACACCGCAGAGCACTGTGAGCGGCAGAATCGTCTTTGCGCGAAGAAGCAGCTTCTTCGTCTCCGGGAGCCGGAGAGAGCGGCAACTTCGCAAAGGTGATGAAACAAGCTGTACAACACTGCGATTGTGTGCGCAGCTTGCCAACTGAGAGAAAACAGTACCTGACCACTCTCCTGCCTTTTCTATTCACATGAACATTCGATTGCAAGCTGTTTTGGACAACTTTCTTTCTCTTCTTGCAAAACACTCGGCAGACCTCCGTGCAGCCTCTAGAACACGATGGGAGATGTTTTCTGTGCTGGCACAGTTTCTCCTTGCCAGACAGAGTGGAAAAGCTTTTTGCTAAGATGTAGACGAGAAGAGAGGCTAAAGAAGCACGTATGGTGCTTCTCAGAGCTAAGCACCGCTCCCGGGGCTCTTTCGGCAGAAGGCGCACACCGCAGAGCACTGTGAGCGGCAGAATCGTCTTTGCGCGAAGAAGCAGCTTCTTCGTCTCCGGGAGCCGGAGAGAGCGGCAACTTCGCAAAGGTGATGAAACAAGCTGTACAACACTGCGATTGTGTGCGCAGCTTGCCAACTGAGAGAAAACAGTACCTGACCACTCTCCTGCCTTTTCTATTCACGTGAACATTCGATTGCAAGCTGTTTTTGACAACTTTCTTTCTCTTCTTGCAAAACACTCGGCAGACCTCCGTGCAGCCTCTAGAACACGATGGGAGATGTTTTCTGTGCTGGCACAGTTTCTCCTTGCCAGACAGAGTGGAAAAGCTTTTTGCTGAGATGTAGACGAGAAGAGAGGCAAAAGACGAAGGTACGGTGCTCTGCAGAGCTAAGCACCGCTCCCGGACCTCTTTCGGCAGAAGGCGCACACAGCAGAGCACTGTGAGCGGCAGAATCGTCTTTGCGCGAAGAAGCAGCTTCTTCGTCTCCGGGAGCCGGAGAGAGCGGCAACTTCGCAAAGGTGATGAAACAAGCTGTACAACACTGCGATTGTGTGCGCAGCTTGCCAACTGAGAGAAAACAGTACCTGACCACTCTCCTGCCTTTTCTATTCACATGAACATTCGATTGCAAGCTGTTTTGGACAACTTTCTTTCTCTTCTTGCAAAACACTCGGCAGACCTGCGTGCAGCCTCTAGAACACGATGGGAGATGTTTTCTGTGCTGGCACAGTTTCTCCTTGCCAGACAGAGTGGAAAAGCTTTTTGCTAAGATGTAGACGAGAAGAGAGGCTAAAGACGAAGGTACGGTGCTCTGCAGAGCTAAGCATTGCTCCCGGGGCTCTTTCGGCAGAAGGCGCACACCGCAGAGCACTGTGAGCGGCAGAATCGTCTTTGCGCGAAGAAGCAGCTTCTTCGTCTCCGGGAGCCAGAGAGAGCGGCAACTTCGCAAAGGTGATGAAACAAGCTGTACAACACTGCGATTGTGTGCGCAGCTTGCCAACTGAGAGAAAACAGTACCTGACCACTCTCCTGCCTTTTCTATTCACATGAACATTCGATTGCAAGCTGTTTTGGACAACTTTCTTTCTCTTCTTGCAAAACACTCGGCAGACCTCCGTGCAGCCTCTAGAACACGATGGGAGATGTTTTCTGTGCTGGCACAGTTTCTCCTTGCCAGACAGAGTGGAAAAGCTTTTTGCTAAGATGTAGATGAGAAGAGAGGCTAAAGAAGCACGTATGGTGCTTCTCAGAGCTAAGCACAGCTCCCGGGGCTCTTTCGGCAGAAGTCGCACACCGCAGAGCACTGTGAGCGGCAGAATCGTCTTTGCGCGAAGAAGCAGCTTCTTCGTCTCCGGGAGCCGGAGAGAGCGGCAACTTCGCAAAGGTGATGAAACAAGCTGTACAACACTGCGATTGTGTGCGCAGCCTGCCAACTGAGAGAAAACAGTACCTGACCACTCTCCTGGCTTTTCTATTCAGATGAACATTCGATTGCAAGCTGTTTTGGACAACTTTCTTTCTCTTCCTGCAAAACACTCGGCAGACCTGCGTGCAGCCTCTAGAACACGATGGGAGATGTTTTTTGTGCTGGCACAGTTTCTCCTTGCCAGACAGAGTGGAAAAGCTTTTTGCTAAGATGTAGACGAGAAGAGAGGCTAAAGACGAAGGTACGGTGCTCTGCAGAGCTAAGCACCGCTCCCGGGGCTCTTTCGGCAGAAGGCGCACACCGCAGAGCACTGTGAGCGGCAGAATCGTCTTTGCGCGAAGAAGCAGCTTCTTCGTCTCCGGGAGCCGGAGAGAGCGGCAACTTCGCAAAGGTGATGAAACAAGCTGTACAACACTGCGATTGTGTGCGCAGCTTGCCAACTGAGAGAAAACAGTACCGGACCACTCTCCTGCCTTTTCTATTCACATGAACATTCGATTGCAAGCTGTTTTGGACAACTTTCTTTCTCTTCTTGCAAAACACTCGGCAGACCTCCGTGCAGCCTCTAGAACACGATGGGAGATGTTTTCTGTGCTGGCACAGTTTCTCCTTGCCAGACAGAGTGGAAAAGCTTTTTGCTAAGATGTGGACGAGAAGAGAGGCTAAAGAAGCACGTATGGTGCTTCTCAGAGCTAAGCACCGCTCCCGGACCTCTTTCGGCACAAGGCGCACACCGCAGAGCACTGTGAGCGGCAGAATCGTCTTTGCGCGAAGAAGCAGCTTCTTCGTCTCCGGGAGCCGGAGAGAGCGGCAACTTCGCAAAGGTGATGAAACAAGCTGTACAACACTGCGATTGTGTGCGCAGCTTGCCAACTGAGAGAAAACAGTACCTGACCACTCTCCTGCCTTTTCTATTCACATGAACATTCGATTGCAAGCTGTTTTGGACAACTTTCTTTCTCTTCTTGCAAAACACTCGGCAGACCTCCGTGCAGCCTCTAGAACACGATGGGAGATGTTTTCTGTGGTGGCACAGTTTGTCCTTGCCAGACAGAGTGGAAAAGCTTTTTGCTAAGATGTAGACGAGAAGAGAGGCTAAAGACGAAGGTACGGTGCTCTGCAGAGCTAAGCACCGCTCCCGGACCTCTTTCGGCAGAAGGCGCGCACCGCAGAGCACTGTGAGCGGCAGAATCGTCTTTGCGCGAAGAAGCAGCTTCTTCGTCTCCGGGAGCCGGAGAGAGCGGCAACTTCGCAAAGGTGATGAAACAAGCTGTACAACACTGCGATTGTGTGCGCAGCTTGCCAACTGAGAGCAAACTGTACCTGATCACTCTCCTGCCATTTCTCTTCACATGAACATTCGATTGCAAGCTGTTTTGGACAACTTTCTTTCTCTTCGTGCAAAACACTCTGCAGACCTCCGTGCAGCCTCTAGAACACGATGGGAGATGTTTTCTGTGCTGGCACAGTTTCTCCTTGCCAGACAGAGTGGAAAAGCTTTTTGCTAAGATGTAGACGAGAAGAGAGGCTAAAGACGAAGGTACGGTGCTCTGCAGAGCTAAGCACCGCTCCCGGACCTCTTTCGGCAGAAGGCGCACACCGCAGAGCACTGTGAGCGGCAGAATCGTCTTTGCGCGAAGAAGCAGCTTCTTCGTCTCCGGGAGCCGGAGAGAGCGGCAACTTCGCAAAGGTGATGAAACAAGCTGTACAACACTGCGATTGTGTGCGCAGCTTGCCAACTGAGAGAAAACAGTACCTGACCACTCTCCTGCCTTTTCTATTCACATGAACATTCGATTGCAAGCTGTTTTGGACAACTTTCTTTCTCTTCTTGCAAAACACTCGGCAGACCTGCGTGCAGCCTCTAGAACACGATGGGAGATGTTTTCTGTGCTGGCACAGTTTCTCCTTGCCAGACAGAGTGGAAAAGCTTTTTGCTAAGATGTAGACGAGAAGAGAGGCTAAAGACGAAGGTACGGTGCTCTGCAGAGCTAAGCACCGCTCCCGGGGCTCTTTCGGCAGAAGGCGCGCACCGCAGAGCACTGTGAGCGGCAGAATCGTCTTTGCGCGAAGAAGCAGCTTCTTCGTCTCCGGGAGCCGGAGAGAGCGGCAACTTCGCAAAGGTGATGAAACAAGCTGTACAACACTGCGATTGTGTGCGCAGCGTGCCAACTGAGAGAAAACAGTACCTGACCACTCTCCTGCCTTTTCTATTCACATGAACATTCGATTGCAAGCTGTTTTGGACAACTTTCTTTCTCTTCTTGCAAAACACTCGGCTGACCTGCGTGCAGCCTCTAGAACACGATGGGAGATGTTTTTTGTGCTGGCACAGTTTCTCCTTGCCAGACAGAGTGGAAAAGCTTTTTGCTAAGATGTAGACGAGAAGAGAGGCTAAAGACGAAGGTACGGTGCTCTGCAGAGCTAAGCACCGCTCCCGGGGCTCTTTCGGCAGAAGGCGCACACCGCAGAGCACTGTGAGCGGCAGAATCGTCTTTGCGCGAAGAAGCAGCTTCTTCGTCTCCGGGAGCCGGAGAGAGCGGCAACTTCGCAAAGGTGATGAAACAAGCTGTACAACACTGCGATTGTGTGCGCAGCTTGCCAACTGAGAGAAAACAGTACCTGACCACTCTCCTGCCTTTTCTATTCACGTGAACATTCGATTGCAAGCTGTTTTGGACAACTTTCTTTCTCTTCTTGCAAAACACTCGGCAGACCTGCGTGCAGCCTCTAGAACACGATGGGAGATGTTTTCTGTGCTGGCACAGTTTCTCCTTGCCAGACAGAGTGGAAAAGCTTTTTGCTGAGATGTAGACGAGAAGAGAGGCTAAAGAAGCACGTATGGTGCTTCTCAGAGCTAAGCACCGCTCCCGGGGCTCTTTCGGCAGAAGGCGCACACCGCAGAGCACTGTGAGCGGCAGAATCGTCTTTGCGCGAAGAAGCAGCTTCTTCGTCTCCGGGAGCCGGAGAGAGCGGCAACTTCGCAAAGGTGATGAAACAAGCTGTACAACCCTGCGATTGTGTGCCCAGCTTGCCAACTGAGAGAAAACAGTACCTGACCACTCTCCTGCCTTTTCTATTCACATGAACATTCGATTGCAAGCTGTTTTGGACAACTTTCTTTCTCTTCCTGCAAAACACTCGGCAGACCTCCGTGCAGCCTCTAGAAGACGATGGGAGATGTTTTCTGTGCTGGCACAGTTTCTCCTTGCCAGACAGAGTGGAAAAGCTTTTTGCTAAGATGTAGACGAGAAGAGAGGCTAAAGACGAAGGTACGGTGCTCTGCAGAGCTAAGCACCGCTCCCGGACCTCTTTCGGCAGAAGGCGCACACAGCAGAGCACTGTGAGCGGCAGAATCGTCTTTGCGCGAAGAAGCAGCTTCTTCGTCTCCGGGAGCCGGAGAGAGCGGCAACTTCGCAAAGGTGATGAAACAAGCTGTACAACACTGCGATTGTGTGCGCAGCTTGCCAACTGAGAGAAAACAGTACCTGACCACTCTCCTGCCTTTTCTATTCACATGAACATTCGATTGCAAGCTGTTTTGGACAACTTTCTTTCTCTTCTTGCAAAACACTCGGCAGACCTCCGTGCAGCCTCTAGAACACGATGGGAGATGTTTTCTGTGCTGGCACAGTTTCTCCTTGCCAGACAGAGTGGAAAAGCTTTTTGCTAAGATGTAGACGAGAAGAGAGGCTAAAGACGAAGGTACGGTGCTCTGCAGAGCTAAGCACCGCTCCCGGGGCTCTTTCGGCAGAAGGCGCACACCGCAGAGCACTGTGAGCGGCAGAATCGTCTTTGCGCGAAGAAGCAGCTTCTTCGTCTCCGGGAGCCAAAGAGCGGCAACTTCGCAAAGGTGATGAAACAAGCTGTACAACACTGCGATTGTGTGCGCAGCTTGCCAACTGAGAGAAAACAGTACCTGACCACTCTCCTGCCTTTTCTATTCACATGAACATTCGATTGCAAGCTGTTTTGGACAACTTTCTTTCTCTTCTTGCAAAACACTCGGCAGACCTCCGTGCAGCCTCTAGAACACGATGGGAGATGTTTTCTGTGCTGGCACAGTTTCTCCTTGCCAGACAGAGTGGAAAAGCTTTTTGCTGAGATGTAGACGAGAAGTGAGGCTAAAGAAGCACGTATGGTGCTTCTCAGAGCTAAGCACAGCTCCCGGGGCTCTTTCGGCAGAAGTCGCACACCGCAGAGCACTGTGAGCGGCAGAATCGTCTTTGCGCGAAGAAGCAGCTTCTTCGTCTCCGGGAGCCGGAGAGAGCGGCAACTTCGCAAAGGTGATGAAACAAGCTGTACAACACTGCGATTGTGTGCGCAGCCTGCCAACTGAGAGAAAACAGTACCTGACCACTCTCCTGGCTTTTCTATTCAGATGAACATTCGATTGCAAGCTGTTTTGGACAACTTTCTTTCTCTTCCTGCAAAACACTCGGCAGACCTGCGTGCAGCCTCTAGAACACGATGGGAGATGTTTTTTGTGCTGGCACAGTTTCTCCTTGCCAGACAGAGTGGAAAAGCTTTTTGCTAAGATGTAGACGAGAAGAGAGGCTAAAGACGAAGGTACGGTGCTCTGCAGAGCTAAGCACCGCTCCCGGGGCTCTTTCGGCAGAAGGCGCACACCGCAGAGCACTGTGAGCGGCAGAATCGTCTTTGCGCGAAGAAGCAGCTTCTTCGTCTCCGGGAGCCGGAGAGAGCGGCAACTTCGCAAAGGTGATGAAACAAGCTGTACAACACTGCGATTGTGTGCCCAGCTTGCCAAGTGAGAGAAAACAGTACCGGACCACTCTCCTGCCTTTTCTATTCACATGAACATTCGATTGCAAGCTGTTTTGGACAACTTTCTTTCTCTTCTTGCAAAACACTCGGCAGACCTCCGTGCAGCCTCTAGAACACGATGGGAGATGTTTTCTGTGCTGGCACAGTTTCTCCTTGCCAGACAGAGTGGAAAAGCTTTTTGCTAAGATGTAGACGAGAAGAGAGGCTAAAGAAGCACGTATGGTGCTTCTCAGAGCTAAGCACCGCTCCCGGACCTCTTTCGGCACAAGGCGCACACCGCAGAGCACTGTGAGCGGCAGAATCGTCTTTGCGCGAAGAAGCAGCTTCTTCGTCTCCGGGAGCCGGAGAGAGCGGCAACTTCGCAAAGGTGATGAAACAAGCTGTACAACCCTGCGATTGTGTGCCCAGCTTGCCAACTGAGAGAAAACAGTACCTGACCACTCTCCTGCCTTTTCTATTCACATGAACATTCGATTGCAAGCTGTTTTGGACAACTTTCTTTCTCTTCCTGCAAAACACTCGGCAGACCTCCGTGCAGCCTCTAGAACACGATGGGAGATGTTTTCTGTGCTGGCACAGTTTCTCCTTGCCAGACAGAGTGGAAAAGCTTTTTGCTAAGATGTAGACGAGAAGAGAGGCTAAAGACGAAGGTACGGTGCTCTGCAGAGCTAAGCACCGCTCCCGGACCTCTTTCGGCAGAAGGCGCACACAGCAGAGCACTGTGAGCGGCAGAATCGTCTTTGCGCGAAGAAGCAGCTTCTTCGTCTCCGGGAGCCGGAGAGAGCGGCAACTTCGCAAAGGTGATGAAACAAGCTGTACAACACTGCGATTGTGTGCGCAGCTTGCCAACTGAGAGAAAACAGTACCTGACCACTCTCCTGCCTTTTCTATTCACATGAACATTCGATTGCAAGCTGTTTTGGACAACTTTCTTTCTCTTCTTGCAAAACACTCTGCAGACCTCCGTGCAGCCTCTAGAACACGATGGGAGATGTTTTCTGTGCTGGCACAGTTTCTCCTTGCCAGACAGAGTGGAAAAGCTTTTTGCTAAGATGTAGACGAGAAGAGAGGCTAAAGACGAAGGTACGGTGCTCTGCAGAGCTAAGCACCGCTCCCGGGGCTCTTTCGGCAGAAGGCGCACACCGCAGAGCACTGTGAGCGGCAGAATCGTCTTTGCGCGAAGAAGCAGCTTCTTCGTCTCCGGGAGCCAGAGAGAGCGGCAACTTCGCAAAGGTGATGAAACAAGCTGTACAACACTGCGATTGTGTGCGCAGCTTGCCAACTGAGAGAAAACAGTACCTGACCACTCTCCTGCCTTTTCTATTCACATGAACATTCGATTGCAAGCTGTTTTGGACAACTTTCTTTCTCTTCTTGCAAAACACTCGGCAGACCTCCGTGCAGCCTCTAGAACACGATGGGAGATGTTTTCTGTGCTGGCACAGTTTCTCCTTGCCAGACAGAGTGGAAAAGCTTTTTGCTAAGATGTAGACGAGAAGAGAGGCTAAAGAAGCACGTATGGTGCTTCTCAGAGCTAAGCACAGCTCCCGGGGCTCTTTCGGCAGAAGGCGCACACCGCAGAGCACTGTGAGCGGCAGAATCGTCTTTGCGCGAAGAAGCAGCTTCTTCGTCTCCGGGAGCCGGAGAGAGCGGCAACTTCGCAAAGGTGATGAAACAAGCTGTACAACACTGCGATTGTGTGCGCAGCCTACCAACTGAGAGAAAACAGTACCTGACCACTCTCCTGGCTTTTCTATTCAGATGAACATTCGATTGCAAGCTGTTTTGGACAACTTTCTTTCTCTTCCTGCAAAACACTCGGCAGACCTGCGTGCAGCCTCTAGAACACGATTTGAGATGTTTTTTGTGCTGGCACAGTTTCTCCTTGCCAGACAGAGTGGAAAAGCTTTTTGCTAAGATGTAGACGAGAAGAGAGGCTAAAGACGAAGGTACGGTGCTCTGCAGAGCTAAGCACCGCTCCCGGACCTCTTTCGGCAGAAGGCGCACACCGCAGAGCACTGTGAGCGGCAGAATCGTCTTTGCGCGAAGAAGCAGCTTCTTCGTCTCCGGGAGCCGGAGAGAGCGGCAACTTCGCAAAGGTGATGAAACAAGCTGTACAACACTGCGATTGTGTGCGCAGCTTGCCAAGTGAGAGAAAACAGTACCGGACCACTCTCCTGCCTTTTCTATTCACATGAACATTCGATTGCAAGCTGTTTTGGACAACTTTCTTTCTCTTCTTGCAAAACACTCGGCAGACCTCCGTGCAGCCTCTAGAACACGATGGGAGATGTTTTCTGTGCTGGCACAGTTTCTCCTTGCCAGACAGAGTGGAAAAGCTTTTTGCTAAGATGTAGACGAGAAGAGAGGCTAAAGAAGCACGTATGGTGCTTCTCAGAGCTAAGCACCGCTCCCGGGCGTCTTTCGGCAGAAGGCGCACACCGCAGAGCACTGTGAGCGGCAGAATCGTCTTTGCGCGAAGAAGCAGCTTCTTCGTCTCCGGGAGCCGGAGAGAGCGGCAACTTCGCAAAGGTGATGAAACAAGCTGTACAACCCTGCGATTGTGTGCCCAGCTTGCCAACTGAGAGAAAACAGTACCTGACCACTCTCCTGCCTTTTCTATTCACATGAACATTCGATTGCAAGCTGTTTTGGACAACTTTCTTTCTCTTCCTGCAAAACACTCGGCAGACCTCCGTGCAGCCTCTAGAAGACGATGGGAGATGTTTTCTGTGCTGGCACAGTTTCTCCTTGCCAGACAGAGTGGAAAAGCTTTTTGCTAAGATGTAGACGAGAAGAGAGGCTAAAGACGAAGGTACGGTGCTCTGCAGAGCTAAGCACCGCTCCCGGACCTCTTTCGGCAGAAGGCGCACACAGCAGAGCACTGTGAGCGGCAGAATCGTCTTTGCGCGAAGAAGCAGCTTCTTCGTCTCCGGGAGCCGGAGAGAGCGGCAACTTCGCAAAGGTGATGAAACAAGCTGTACAACACTGCGATTGTGTGCGCAGCTTGCCAACTGAGAGAAAACAGTACCTGACCACTCTCCTGCCTTTTCTATTCACATGAACATTCGATTGCAAGCTGTTTTGGACAACTTTCTTTCTCTTCCTGCAAAACACTCGACAGACCTCCGTGCAGCCTCTAGAACACGATGGGAGATGTTTTCTGTGCTGGCACAGTTTCTCCTTGCCAGACAGAGTGGAAAAGCTTTTTGCTAAGATGTAGACGAGAAGAGAGGCTAAAGACGAAGGTACGGTGCTCTGCAGAGCTAAGCACCGCTCCCGGGGCTCTTTCGGCAGAAGGCGCACACCGCAGAGCACTGTGAGCAGCAGAATCGTCTTTGCGCGAAGAAGCAGCTTCTTCGTCTCCGGGAGCCGGAGAGAGCGGCAACTTCGCAAAGGTGATGAAACAAGCTGTACAACACTGCGATTGTGTGCGCAGCATGCCAAATGAGAGAAAACAGTACCTGACCACTCTCCTGCCTTTTCTATTCACATGAACATTCGATTGCAAGCTGTTTTGGACAACTTTCTTTCTCTTCTTGCAAAACACTCGGCAGACCTCCGTGCAGCCTCTAGAACACGATGGGAGATGTTTTCTGTGCTGGCACAGTTTCTCCTTGCCAGACAGAGTGGAAAAGCTTTTTGCTAAGATGTAGACGAGAAGAGAGGCTAAAGAAGCACGTATGGTGCTTCTCAGTGCTAAGCACCGCTCCCGGGGCTCTTTCGGCAGAAGGCGCACACCGCAGAGCACTGTGAGCGGCAGAATCGTCTTTGCGCGAAGAAGCAGCTTCTTCGTCTCCGGGAGCCGGAGAGAGCGGCAACTTCGCAAAGGTGATGAAACAAGCTGTACAACCCTGCGATTGTGTGCCCAGCCTGCCAACTGAGAGAAAACAGTACCTGACCACTCTCCTGCCTTTTCTATTCACATGAACATTCGATTGCAAGCTGTTTTGGACAACTTTCTTTCTCTTCTTGCAAAACACTCGGCAGACCTCCGTGCAGCCTCTAGAACACGATGGGAGATGTTTTCTGTGCTGGCACAGTTTCTCCTTGCCAGACAGAGTGGAAAAGCTTTTTGCTAAGATGTAGACGAGAAGAGAGGCTAAAGACGAAGGTACGGTGCTCTGCAGAGCTAAGCACCGCTCCCGGGCGTCTTTCGGCAGAAGGCGCACACCGCAGAGCACTGTGAGCGGCAGAATCGTCTTTGCGCGAAGAAGCAGCTTCTTCGTCTCCGGGAGCCGGAGAGAGCGGCAACTTCGCAAAGGTGATGAAACAAGCTGTACAACACTGCGATTGTGTGCGCAGCTTGCCAACTGAGAGAAAACAGTACCTGACCACTCTCCTGCCTTTTCTATTCACATGAACATTCGATTGCAAGCTGTTTTGGACAACTTTCTTTCTCTTCTTGCAAAACACTCGGCAGACCTGCGTGCAGCCTCTAGAACACGATGGGAGATGTTTTTTGTGCTGGCACAGTTTCTCCTTGCCAGACAGAGTGGAAAAGCTTTTTGCTAAGATGTAGACGAGAAGAGAGGCTAAAGACGAAGGTACGGTGCTCTGCAGAGCTAAGCACCGCTCCCGGACCTCTTTCGGCAGAAGGCGCACACCGCAGAGCACTGTGAGCGGCAGAATCGTCTTTGCGCGAAGAAGCAGCTTCTTCGTCTCCGGGAGCCGGAGAGAGCGGCAACTTCGCAAAGGTGATGAAACAAGCTGTACAACACTGCGATTGTGTGCGCAGCTTGCCAACTGAGAGAAAACAGTGCCTGACCACTCTCCTGCCTTTTCTATTCACATGAACATTCGATTGCAAGCTGTTTTGGACAACTTTCTTTCTTTTCTTGCAAAACACTCGGCAGACCTCCGTGCAGCCTCTAGAACACGATGGGAGATGTTTTCTGTGCTGGCACAGTTTCTCCTTGCCAGACAGAGTGGAAAAGCTTTTTGCTAAGATGTAGACGAGAAGAGAGGCTAAAGAAGCACGTATGGTGCTTCTCAGAGCTAAGCACCGCTCCCGGGGCTCTTTCGGCAGAAGGCGCACACCGCAGAGCACTGTGAGCGGCAGAATCGTCTTTGCGCGAAGAAGCAGCTTCTTCGTCTCCGGGAGCCGGAGAGAGCGGCAACTTCGCAAAGGTGATGAAACAAGCTGTACAACACTGCGATTGTGTGCGCAGCCTGCCAACTGAGAGAAAACAGTACCTGACCACTCTCCTGGCTTTTCTATTCACATGAACATTCGATTGCAAGCTGTTTTGGACAACTTTCTTTCTCTTCTTGCAAAACACTCGGCAGACCTCCGTGCAGCCTCTACAACACGATGGGAGATGTTTTCGGTGCTGGCACAGTTTCTCCTTGCCAGACAGAGTGGAAAAGCTTTTTGCTAAGATGTAGACGAGAAGAGAGGCTAAAGACGAAGGTACGGTGCTCTGCAGAGCTAAGCACCGCTCCCGGGGCTCTTTCGGCAGAAGGCGCACACCGCAGAGCACTGTGAGCGGCAGAATCGTCTTTGCGCGAAGAAGCAGCTTCTTCGTCTCCGGGAGCCGGAGAGAGCGGCAACTTCGCAAAGGTGATGAAACAAGCTGTACAACACTGCGATTGTGTGCGCAGCGTGCCAAGTGAGAGAAAACAGTACCTGACCACTCTCCTGCCTTTTCTATTCACATGAACATTCGATTGCAAGCTGTTTTGGACAACTTTCTTTCTCTTCTTGCAAAACACTCGGCAGACCTCCGTGCAGCCTCTAGAACACGATGGGAGATGTTTTTTGTGCTGGCACAGTTTCTCCTTGCCAGACAGAGTGGAAAAGCTTTTTGCTAAGATGTAGACGAGAAGAGAGGCTAAAGACGAAGGTACGGTGCTCTGCAGAGCTAAGCACAGCTCCCGGGGCTCTTTCGGCAGAAGGCGCACACCGCAGAGCACTGTGAGCGGCAGAATCGTCTTTGCGCGAAGAAGCAGCTTCTTCGTCTCCTGGAGCTGGAGAGAGCGGCAACTTCGCAAAGGTGATGAAACAAGCTGTACAACACTGCGATTGTGTGCGCAGCATGCCAACTGAGAGAAAACAGTACCTGACCACTCTCCTGCCTTTTCTATTCACATGAACATTCGATTGCAAGCTGTTTTGGACAACTTTCTTTCTCTTCTTGCAAAACACTCGGCAGACCTCCGTGCAGCCTCTAGAACACGATGGGAGATGTTTTCTGTGCTGGCACAGTTTCTCCTTGCCAGACAGAGTGGAAAAGCTTTTTGCTAAGATGTAGACGAGAAGAGAGGCTAAAGAAGCACGTATGGTGCTTCTCAGAGCTAAGCACCGTTCCCGGGGCTCTTTCGGCAGAAGGCGCACACCGCAGAGCACTGTGAGCGGCAGAATCGTCTTTGCGCGAAGAAGCAGCTTCTTCGTCTCCGGGAGCCGGAGAGAGCGGCAACTTGGCAAAGGTGATGAAACAAGCTGTACAACCCTGCGATTGTGTGCCCAGCTTGCCAACTGAGAGAAAACAGTACCTGACCACTCTCCTGCCTTTTCTATTCACATGAACATTCGATTGCAAGCTGTTTTGGACAACTTTCTTTCTCTTCCTGCAAAACACTCGGCAGACCTCCGTGCAGCCTCTAGAAGACGATGGGAGATGTTTTCTGTGCTGGCACAGTTTCTCCTTGCCAGACAGAGTGGAAAAGCTTTTTGCTAAGATGTAGACGAGAAGAGAGGCTAAAGACGAAGGTACGGTGCTCTGCAGAGCTAAGCACCGCTCCCGGACCTCTTTCGGCAGAAGGCGCACACAGCAGAGCACTATGAGCGGCAGAATCGTCTTTGCGCGAAGAAGCAGCTTCTTCGTCTCCGGGAGCCGGAGAGAGCGGCAACTTCGCAAAGGTGATGAAACAAGCTGTACAACACTGCGATTGTGTGCGCAGCTTGCCAACTGAGAGAAAACAGTACCTGACCACTCTCCTGCCTTTTCTATTCACATGAACATTCGATTGGAAGCTGTTTTGGACAACTTTCTTTCTCTTCTTGCAAAACACTCGGCAGACCTGCGTGCAGCCTCTAGAACACGATGGGAGATGTTTTCTGTGCTGGCACAGTTTCTCCTTGCCAGACAGAGTGGAAAAGCTTTTTGCTAAGATGTAGACGAGAAGAGAGGCTAAAGACGAAGGTACGGTGCTCTGCAGAGCTAAGCACCGCTCCCGGGGCTCTTTCGGCAGAAGGCGCACACCGCAGAGCACTGTGAGCGGCAGAATCGTCTTTGCGCGAAGAAGCAGCTTCTTCGTCTCCGGGAGCCGGAGAGAGCGGCAGCTTCGCAAAGGTGAAGAAACAAGCTGTACAACACTGCGATTGTGTGCGCAGCTTGCCAACTGAGAGAAAACAGTACCTGACCACTCTCCTGCCTTTTCTATTCACATGAACATTCGATTGCAAGCTGTTTTGGACAACTTTCTTTCTCTTCTTGCAAAACACTCGGCAGACCTGCGTGCAGCCTCTAGAACACGATGGGAGATGTTTTCTGTGCTGGCACAGTTTCTTCTTGCCAGACAGAGTGGAAAAGCTTTTTGCTAAGATGTAGACGAGAAGAGAGGCTAAAGACGAAGGTACGGTGCTCTGCAGAGCTAAGCACCGCTCCGGGACCTCTTTCGGCAGAAGGCGCACACCGCAGAGCACTGTGAGCGGCAGAATCGTCTTTGCGCGAAGAAGCAGCTTCTTCGTCTCCGGGAGCCGGAGAGAGCGGCAGCTTCGCAAAGGTGATGAAACAAGCTGTACAACACTGCGATTGTGTGCGCAGCTTGCCAACTGAGAGAAAACAGTACCTGACCCCTCACCTGCCTTTTCTATTCACATGAACATTCGATTGCAAGCTGTTTTGGACAACTTTCTTTCTCTTCTTGCAAAACACTCGGCAGACCTCCGTGCAGCCTCTACAACACGATGGGAGATGTTTTTTGTGCTGGCACAGTTTCTCCTTGCCAGAAAGAGTCGAAAAGCTTTTTGCTAAGATGTAGACGAGAAGAGAGGCTAAAGAAGCAGGTATGGTACTCTGCAGAGCTAAAAACAGCTCCCGGGCCTCTTTCTGCAGAAGACACACACTGCAGAGCACTGTGAGCGGCAGAATCGTCTTTGCGCGAAGAAGCAGCTTCTTCGTCTCCGGGAGCCGGAGAGAGCGGCAACTTCGCAAAGGTGATGAAACAAGCTGTACAACACTGCGATTGTGTGCGCAGCTTGCCAACTGAGAGAAAACAGTACCTGACCACTCTCCTGGCTTTTCTATTCAGATGAACATTCGATTGCAAGCTGTTTTGGACAACTTTCTTTCTCTTCTTGCAAAACACTCGGCAGACCTCCGTGCAGCCTCTAGAACACGATGGGAGATGTTTTCTGTGGTGGCACAGTTTCTCCTTGCCAGACAGAGTGGAAAAGCTTTTTGCTAAGATGTAGACGAGAAGAGAGGCTAAAGACGAAGGTACGGTGCTCTGCAGAGCTAAGCACCGCTCCCGGGCGTCTTTCGGCAGAAGGCGCGCACCGCAGAGCACTGTGAGCGGCAGAATCGTCTTTGCGCGAAGAAGCAGCTTCTTCGTCTCCGGAAGCCGGAGAGAGCGGCAACTTCGCAAAGATGATGAAACAAGCTGTACAACACTGCGATTGTGTGCGCAGCGTGCCAACTGAGAGAAAACAGTACCTGACCACTCTCCTGCCTTTTCTATTCACATGAACATTCGATTGGAAGCTGTTTTGGACAACTTTCTTTCTCTTCTTGCAAAACACTCGGCAGACCTCCGTGCAGCCTCTAGAACACGATGGGAGATGTTTTCTGTGCTGGCACAGTTTCTTCTTGCCAGACAGAGTGGAAAAGCTTTTTGCGAAGATGTAGATGAGAAGAGAGGCTAAAGACGAAGGTACGGTGCTCTGCAGAGCTAAGCACCGCTCCCGGACCTCTTTCGGCAGAAGGCGCACACCGCAGAGCACTGTGAGCGGCAGAATCGTCTTTGCGCGAAGAAGCAGCTTCTTCGTCTCCGGGAGCCGGAGAGAGCGGCAACTTCGCAAAGGTGATGAAACAAGCTGTACAACACTGCGATTGTGTGCGCAGCTTGCCAACTGAGAGCAAACTGTACCTGATCACTCTCCTGCCATTTCTCTTCACATGAACATTCGTTTGCAAGCTGTTTTGGACAACTTTCTTTCTCTTCTTGCAAAACACTCGGCAGACCTGCGTGCAGCCTCTAGAACACGATGGGAGATGTTTTCTGTGCTGGCACAGTTTCTCCTTGCCAGACAGAGTGGAAAAGCTTTTTGCTAAGATGTAGACGAGAAGAGAGGCTAAAGACGAAGGTACGGTGCTCTGCAGAGCTAAGCACCGCTCCCGGGGCTCTTTCGGCAGAAGGCGCACACCGCAGAGCACTGTGAGCGGCAGAATCGTCTTTGCGCGAAGAAACAGCTTCTTCGTCTCCGGGAGCCGGAGAGAGCGGCAACTTCGCAAAGGTGATGAAACAAGCTGTACAACACTGCGATTGTGTGCGCAGCTTGCCAACTGAGAGAAAACAGTACCTGACCACTCTCCTGCCTTTTCTATTCACATGAACATTCGATTGCAAGCTGTTTTGGACAACTTTCTTTCTCTTCTTGCAAAACACTCGGCAGACCTCCGTGCAGCCTCTAGAACACGATGGGAGATGTTTTCTGTGGTGGCACAGTTTGTCCTTGCCAGACAGAGTGGAAAAGCTTTTTGCTAAGATGTAGACGAGAAGAGAGGCTAAAGACGAAGGTACGGTGCTCTGCAGAGCTAAGCACCGCTCCCGGACCTCTTTCGGCAGAAGGCGCACACCGCAGAGCACTGTGAGCGGCAGAATCGTCTTTGCGCGAAGAAGCAGCTTCTTCGTCTCCGGGAGCCGGAGAGAGCGGCAACTTCGCAAAGGTGATGAAACAAGCTGTACAACACTGCGATTGTGTGCGCAGCTTGCCAACTGAGAGCAAACTGTACCTGATCACTCTCCTGCCATTTCTCTTCACATGAACATTCGATTGCAAGCTGTTTTGGACAACTTTCTTTCTCTTCGTGCAAAACACTCTGCAGACCTCCGTGCAGCCTCTAGAACACGATGGGAGATGTTTTCTGTGGTGGCACAGTTTGTCCTTGCCAGACAGAGTGGAAAAGCTTTTTGCTAAGATGTAGACGAGAAGAGAGGCTAAAGACGAAGGTACGGTGCTCTGCAGAGCTAAGCACCGCTCCCGGACCTCTTTCGGCAGAAGGCGCACACCGCAGAGCACTGTGAGCGGCAGAATCGTCTTTGCGCGAAGAAGCAGCTTCTTCGTCTCCGGGAGCCGGAGAGAGCGGCAACTTCGCAAAGGTGATGAAACAAGCTGTACAACACTGCGATTGTGTGCGCAGCCTGCCAACTGAGAGAAAACAGTACCTGACCACTCTCCTGCCTTTTCTATTCACATGAACATTCGATTGCAAGCTGTTTTGGACAACTTTCTTTCTCTTCCTGCAAAACACTCGGCAGACCTGCGTGCAGCCTCTAGAACACGATTTGAGATGTTTTTTGTGCTGGCACAGTTTCTCCTTGCCAGACAGAGTGGAAAAGCTTTTTGCTAAGATGTAGACGAGAAGAGAGGCTAAAGACGAAGGTACGGTGCTCTGCAGAGCTAAGCACCGCTCCCGGGGCTCTTTCGGCAGAAGGCGCACACCGCAGAGCACTGTGAGCGGCAGAATCGTCTTTGCGCGAAGAAGCAGCTTCTTCGTCTCCGGGAGCCGGAGAGAGCGGCAACTTCGCAAAGGTGATGAAACAAGCTGTACAACACTGCGATTGTGTGCGCAGCTTGCCAACTGAGAGAAAACAGTACCGGACCACTCTCCTGCCTTTTCTATTCACATGAACATTCGATTGAAAGCTATTTTGGACAACTTTCTTTCTCTTCTTGCAAAACACTCGGCAGACCTCCGTGCAGCCTCTAGAACACGATGGGAGATGTTTTCTGTGCTGGCACAGTTTCTCCTTGCCAGACAGAGTGGAAAAGCTTTTTGCTAAGATGTAGACGAGAAGAGAGGCTAAAGAAGCACGTATGGTGCTTCTCAGAGCTAAGCACCGCTCCCGGACCTCTTTCGGCACAAGGCGCACACCGCAGAGCACTGTGAGCGGCAGAATCGTCTTTGCGCGAAGAAGCAGCTTCTTCGTCTCCGGGAGCCGGAGAGAGCGGCAACTTCGCAAAGGTGATGAAACAAGCTGTACAACCCTGCGATTGTGTGCCCAGCTTGCCAACTGAGAGAAAACAGTACCTGACCACTCTCCTGCCTTTTCTATTCACATGAACATTCGATTGCAAGCTGTTTTGGACAACTTTCTTTCTCTTCCTGCAAAACACTCGGCAGACTTCCGTGCAGCCTCTAGAAGACGATGGGAGATGTTTTCTGTGCTGGCACAGTTTCTCCTTGCCAGACAGAGTGGAAAAGCTTTTTGCTAAGATGTAGACGAGAAGAGAGGCTAAAGACGAAGGTACGGTGCTCTGCAGAGCTAAGCACCGCTCCCGGACCTCTTTCGGCAGAAGGCGCACACCGCAGAGCACTGTGAGCGGCAGAATCGTCTTTGCGCGAAGAAGCAGCTTCTTCGTCTCCGGGAGCCGGAGAGAGCGGCAACTTCGCAAAGGTCATGAAACAAGCTGTACAACACTGCGATTGTGTGCGCAGCTTGCCAACTGAGAGAAAACAGTACCTGACCACTCTCCTGCCTTTTCTATTCACATGAACATTCGATTGCAAGCTGTTTTGGACAACTTTCTTTCTCTTCTTGCAAAATACTCGGCAGACCTGCGTGCAGCCTCTAGAACACGATGGGAGATGTTTTCTGGGCTGGCACAGTTTCTCCTTGCCAGACAGAGTGGAAAAGCTTTTTGCTAAGATGTAGACGAGAAGAGAGGCTAAAGACGAAGGTACGGTGCTCTGCAGAGCTAAGCACCGCTCCCGGGGCTCTTTCGGCAGAAGGCGCACACCGCAGAGCACTGTGAGCGGCAGAATCGTCTTTGCGCGAAGAAGCAGCTTCTTCGTCTCCGGGAGCCGGAGAGAGCGGCAACTTCGCAAAGGTGATGAAACAAGCTGTACAACACTGCGATTGTGTGCGCAGCTTGCCAACTGAGAGAAAACAGTACCTGACCACTCTCCTGCCTTTTCTATTCACATGAACATTCGATTGCAAGCTGTTTTGGACAACTTTCTTTCTCTTCTTGCAAAACACTCGGCAGACCTCCGTGCAGCCTCTAGAACACGATGGGAGATGTTTTCTGTGGTGGCACAGTTTCTCCTTGCCAGACAGAGTGGAAAAGCTTTTTGCTAAGATGTAGACGAGAAGAGAGGCTAAAGACGAAGGTACGGTGCTCTGCAGAGCTAAGCACCGCTCCCGGACCTCTTTCGGCAGAAGGCGCGCACCGCAGAGCACTGTGAGCGGCAGAATCGTCTTTGCGCGAAGAAGCAGCTTCTTCGTCTCCGGGAGCCGGAGAGAGCGGCAACTTCGCAAAGGTGATGAAACAAGCTGTACAACACTGCGATTGTGTGCGCAGCTTGCCAACTGAGAGCAAACTGTACCTGATCACTCTCCTGCCATTTCTCTTCACATGAACATTCGATTGCAAGCTGTTTTGGACAACTTTCTTTCTCTTCGTGCAAAACAGTCTGCAGACCTCCGTGCAGCCTCTAGAACACGATGGGAGATGTTTTCTGTGCTGGCACAGTTTCTCCTTGCCAGACAGAGTGGAAAAGCTTTTTGCTAAGATGTAGACGAGAAGAGAGGCTAAAGACGAAGGTACGGTGCTCTGCAGAGCTAAGCACCGCTCCCGGGCCTCTTTCGGCAGAAGGCGCACACCGCAGAGCACTGTGAGCGGCAGAATCGTCTTTGCGCGAAGAAGCAGCTTCTTCGTCTCCGGGAGCCGGAGAGAGCGGCAACTTCGCAAAGGTGATGAAACAAGCTGTACAAAACTGCGATTGTGTGCGCAGCTTGCCAACTGAGAGAAAACAGTACCTGACCACTCTCCTGGCTTTTCTATTCAGATGAACATTCGATTGCAAGCTGTTTTGGACAACTTTCTTTCTCTTCTTGCAAAACACTCGGCAGACCTCCGTGCAGCCTCTAGAACACGATGGGAGATGTTTTCTGTGGTGGCACAGTTTCTCCTTGCCAGACAGAGTGGAAAAGCTTTTTGCTAAGATGTAGACGAGAAGAGAGGCTAAAGACGAAGGTACGGTGCTCTGCAGAGCTAAGCACCGCTCCCGGGCGTCTTTCGGCAGAAGGCGCGCACCGCAGAGCACTGTGAGCGGCAGAATCGTCTTTGTGCGAAGAAGCAGCTTCTTCGTCTCCGGAAGCCGGAGAGAGCGGCAACTTCGCAAAGATGATGAAACAAGCTGTACAACACTGCGATTGTGTGCGCAGCGTGCCAACTGAGAGAAAACAGTACCTGACCACTCTCCTGCCTTTTCTATTCACATGAACATTCGATTGCAAGCTGTTTTGGACAACTTTTTTTCTCTTCTTGCAAAACACTCGGCAGACCTGCGTGCAGCCTCTAGAACACGATGGGAGATGTTTTTTGTGCTGGCACAGTTTCTCCTTGCCAGACAGAGTGGAAAAGCTTTTTGCTAAGATGTAGACGAGAAGAGAGGCTAAAGACGAAGGTACGGTGCTCTGCAGAGCTAAGCACCGCTCCCGGGGCTCTTTCGGCAGAAGGCGCACACCGCAGAGCACTGTGAGCGGCAGAATCGTCTTTGCGCGAAGAAGCAGCTTCTTCGTCTCCGGGAGCCGGAGAGAGCGGCAACTTCGCAAAGGTGATGAAACAAGCTGTACAAAACTGCGATTGTGTGCGCAGCTTGCCAACTGAGAGAAAACAGTACCTGACCACTCTCCTGCCTTTTCTATTCACGTGAACATTCGATTGCAAGCTGTTTTGGACAACTTTCTTTCTCTTCTTGCAAAACACTCGGCAGACCTCCGTGCAGCCTCTAGAACACGATGGGAGATGTTTTCTGTGCTGGCACAGTTTCTCCTTGCCAGACAGAGTGGAAAAGCTTTTTGCTGAGATGTAGACGAGAAGAGAGGCTAAAGAAGCACGTATGGTGCTTCTCAGAGCTAAGCACCGCTCCCGGGGCTCTTTCGGCAGAAGGCGCACACCGCAGAGCACTGTGAGCGGCAGAATCGTCTTTGCGCGAAGAAGCAGCTTCTTCGTCTCCGGGAGCCGGAGAGAGCGGCAACTTCGCAAAGGTGATGAAACAAGCTGTACAACACTGCGATTGTGTGCGCAGCTTGCCAACTGAGAGCAAACTGTACCTGATCACTCTCCTGCCATTTCTCTTCACATGAACATTCGATTGCAAGCTGTTTTGGACAACTTTCTTTCTCTTCGTGCAAAACACTCTGCAGACCTCCGTGCAGCCTCTAGAACACGATGGGAGATGTTTTCTGTGGTGGCACAGTTTGTCCTTGCCAGACAGAGTGGAAAAGCTTTTTGCTAAGATGTAGACGAGAAGAGAGGCTAAAGACGAAGGTACGGTGCTCTGCAGAGCTAAGCACCGCTCCCGGACCTCTTTCGGCAGAAGGCGCACACCGCAGAGCACTGTGAGCGGCAGAATCGTCTTTGCGCGAAGAAGCAGCTTCTTCGTCTCCGGGAGCCGGAGAGAGCGGCAACTTCGCAAAGGTGATGAAACAAGCTGTACAACACTGCGATTGTGTGCGCAGCCTGCCAACTGAGAGAAAACAGTACCTGACCACTCTCCTGCCTTTTCTATTCACATGAACATTCGATTGCAAGCTGTTTTGGACAACTTTCTTTCTCTTCCTGCAAAACACTCGGCAGACCTGCGTGCAGCCTCTAGAACACGATTTGAGATGTTTTTTGTGCTGGCACAGTTTCTCCTTGCCAGACAGAGTGGAAAAGCTTTTTGCTAAGATGTAGACGAGAAGAGAGGCTAAAGACGAAGGTACGGTGCTCTGCAGAGCTAAGCACCGCTCCCGGGGCTCTTTCGGCAGAAGGCGCACACCGCAGAGCACTGTGAGCGGCAGAATCGTCTTTGCGCGAAGAAGCAGCTTCTTCGTCTCCGGGAGCCGGAGAGAGCGGCAACTTCGCAAAGGTGATGAAACAAGCTGTACAACACTGCGATTGTGTGCGCAGCTTGCCAACTGAGAGAAAACAGTACCGGACCACTCTCCTGCCTTTTCTATTCACATGAACATTCGATTGAAAGCTATTTTGGACAACTTTCTTTCTCTTCTTGCAAAACACTCGGCAGACCTCCGTGCAGCCTCTAGAACACGATGGGAGATGTTTTCTGTGCTGGCACAGTTTCTCCTTGCCAGACAGAGTGGAAAAGCTTTTTGCTAAGATGTAGACGAGAAGAGAGGCTAAAGAAGCACGTATGGTGCTTCTCAGAGCTAAGCACCGCTCCCGGACCTCTTTCGGCACAAGGCGCACACCGCAGAGCACTGTGAGCGGCAGAATCGTCTTTGCGCGAAGAAGCAGCTTCTTCGTCTCCGGGAGCCGGAGAGAGCGGCAACTTCGCAAAGGTGATGAAACAAGCTGTACAACCCTGCGATTGTGTGCCCAGCTTGCCAACTGAGAGAAAACAGTACCTGACCACTCTCCTGCCTTTTCTATTCACATGAACATTCGATTGCAAGCTGTTTTGGACAACTTTCTTTCTCTTCCTGCAAAACACTCGGCAGACCTCCGTGCAGCCTCTAGAAGACGATGGGAGATGTTTTCTGTGCTGGCACAGTTTCTCCTTGCCAGACAGAGTGGAAAAGCTTTTTGCTAAGATGTAGACGAGAAGAGAGGCTAAAGACGAAGGTACGGTGCTCTGCAGAGCTAAGCACCGCTCCCGGACCTCTTTCGGCAGAAGGCGCACACCGCAGAGCACTGTGAGCGGCAGAATCGTCTTTGCGCGAAGAAGCAGCTTCTTCGTCTCCGGGAGCCGGAGAGAGCGGCAACTTCGCAAAGGTCATGAAACAAGCTGTACAACACTGCGATTGTGTGCGCAGCTTGCCAACTGAGAGAAAACAGTACCTGACCACTCTCCTGCCTTTTCTATTCACATGAACATTCGATTGCAAGCTGTTTTGGACAACTTTCTTTCTCTTCTTGCAAAATACTCGGCAGACCTGCGTGCAGCCTCTAGAACACGATGGGAGATGTTTTCTGGGCTGGCACAGTTTCTCCTTGCCAGACAGAGTGGAAAAGCTTTTTGCTAAGATGTAGACGAGAAGAGAGGCTAAAGACGAAGGTACGGTGCTCTGCAGAGCTAAGCACCGCTCCCGGGGCTCTTTCGGCAGAAGGCGCACACCGCAGAGCACTGTGAGCGGCAGAATCGTCTTTGCGCGAAGAAGCAGCTTCTTCGTCTCCGGGAGCCGGAGAGAGCGGCAACTTCGCAAAGGTGATGAAACAAGCTGTACAACACTGCGATTGTGTGCGCAGCTTGCCAACTGAGAGAAAACAGTACCTGACCACTCTCCTGCCTTTTCTATTCACATGAACATTCGATTGCAAGCTGTTTTGGACAACTTTCTTTCTCTTCTTGCAAAACACTCGGCAGACCTCCGTGCAGCCTCTAGAACACGATGGGAGATGTTTTCTGTGGTGGCACAGTTTCTCCTTGCCAGACAGAGTGGAAAAGCTTTTTGCTAAGATGTAGACGAGAAGAGAGGCTAAAGACGAAGGTACGGTGCTCTGCAGAGCTAAGCACCGCTCCCGGACCTCTTTCGGCAGAAGGCGCGCACCGCAGAGCACTGTGAGCGGCAGAATCGTCTTTGCGCGAAGAAGCAGCTTCTTCGTCTCCGGGAGCCGGAGAGAGCGGCAACTTCGCAAAGGTGATGAAACAAGCTGTACAACACTGCGATTGTGTGCGCAGCTTGCCAACTGAGAGCAAACTGTACCTGATCACTCTCCTGCCATTTCTCTTCACATGAACATTCGATTGCAAGCTGTTTTGGACAACTTTCTTTCTCTTCGTGCAAAACAGTCTGCAGACCTCCGTGCAGCCTCTAGAACACGATGGGAGATGTTTTCTGTGCTGGCACAGTTTCTCCTTGCCAGACAGAGTGGAAAAGCTTTTTGCTAAGATGTAGACGAGAAGAGAGGCTAAAGACGAAGGTACGGTGCTCTGCAGAGCTAAGCACCGCTCCCGGGCCTCTTTCGGCAGAAGGCGCACACCGCAGAGCACTGTGAGCGGCAGAATCGTCTTTGCGCGAAGAAGCAGCTTCTTCGTCTCCGGGAGCCGGAGAGAGCGGCAACTTCGCAAAGGTGATGAAACAAGCTGTACAAAACTGCGATTGTGTGCGCAGCTTGCCAACTGAGAGAAAACAGTACCTGACCACTCTCCTGGCTTTTCTATTCAGATGAACATTCGATTGCAAGCTGTTTTGGACAACTTTCTTTCTCTTCTTGCAAAACACTCGGCAGACCTCCGTGCAGCCTCTAGAACACGATGGGAGATGTTTTCTGTGGTGGCACAGTTTCTCCTTGCCAGACAGAGTGGAAAAGCTTTTTGCTAAGATGTAGACGAGAAGAGAGGCTAAAGACGAAGGTACGGTGCTCTGCAGAGCTAAGCACCGCTCCCGGGCGTCTTTCGGCAGAAGGCGCGCACCGCAGAGCACTGTGAGCGGCAGAATCGTCTTTGCGCGAAGAAGCAGCTTCTTCGTCTCCGGAAGCCGGAGAGAGCGGCAACTTCGCAAAGATGATGAAACAAGCTGTACAACACTGCGATTGTGTGCGCAGCGTGCCAACTGAGAGAAAACAGTACCTGACCACTCTCCTGCCTTTTCTATTCACATGAACATTCGATTGCAAGCTGTTTTGGACAACTTTTTTTCTCTTCTTGCAAAACACTCGGCAGACCTGCGTGCAGCCTCTAGAACACGATGGGAGATGTTTTTTGTGCTGGCACAGTTTCTCCTTGCCAGACAGAGTGGAAAAGCTTTTTGCTAAGATGTAGACGAGAAGAGAGGCTAAAGACGAAGGTACGGTGCTCTGCAGAGCTAAGCACCGCTCCCGGGGCTCTTTCGGCAGAAGGCGCACACCGCAGAGCACTGTGAGCGGCAGAATCGTCTTTGCGCGAAGAAGCAGCTTCTTCGTCTCCGGGAGCCGGAGAGAGCGGCAACTTCGCAAAGGTGATGAAACAAGCTGTACAAAACTGCGATTGTGTGCGCAGCTTGCCAACTGAGAGAAAACAGTACCTGACCACTCTCCTGCCTTTTCTATTCACGTGAACATTCGATTGCAAGCTGTTTTGGACAACTTTCTTTCTCTTCTTGCAAAACACTCGGCAGACCTCCGTGCAGCCTCTAGAACACGATGGGAGATGTTTTCTGTGCTGGCACAGTTTCTCCTTGCCAGACAGAGTGGAAAAGCTTTTTGCTGAGATGTAGACGAGAAGAGAGGCTAAAGAAGCACGTATGGTGCTTCTCAGAGCTAAGCACCGCTCCCGGGGCTCTTTCGGCAGAAGGCGCACACCGCAGAGCACTGTGAGCGGCAGAATCGTCTTTGCGCGAAGAAGCAGCTTCTTCGTCTCCGGGAGCCGGAGAGAGCGGCAACTTCGCAAAGGTGATGAAACAAGCTGTACAACACTGCGATTGTGTGCGCAGCTTGCCAACTGAGAGAAAACAGTACCTGACCACTCTCCTGCCTTTTCTATTCACATGAACATTCGATTGCAAGCTGTTTTGGACAACTTTCTTTCTCTTCTTGCAAAACACTCGGCAGACCTCCGTGCAGCCTCTAGAACACGATGGGAGATGTTTTCTGTGCTGGCACAGTTTCTCCTTGCCAGACAGAGTGGAAAAGCTTTTTGCTAAGATGTAGACGAGAAGAGAGGCTAAAGACGAAGGTACGGTGCTCTGCAGAGCTAAGCACCGCTCCCGGACCTCTTTCGGCAGAAGGCGCACACCGCAGAGCACTGTGAGCGGCAGAATCGTCTTTGCGCGAAGAAGCAGCTTCTTCGTCTCCGGGAGCCGGAGAGAGCGGCAACTTCGCAAAGGTGATGAAACAAGCTGTACAACACTGCGATTGTGTGCGCAGCTTGCCAAGTGAGAGAAAACAGTACCGGACCACTCTCCTGCCTTTTCTATTCACATGAACATTCGATTGCAAGCTGTTTTGGACAACTTTCTTTCTCTTCTTGCAAAACACTCGGCAGACCTCCGTGCAGCCTCTAGAACACGATGGGAGATGTTTTCTGTGCTGGCACAGTTTCTCCTTGCCAGACAGAGTGGAAAAGCTTTTTGCTAAGATGTAGACGAGAAGAGAGGCTAAAGAAGCACGTATGGTGCTTCTCAGAGCTAAGCACCGCTCCCGGACCTCTTTCGGCACAAGGCGCACACCGCAGAGCACTGTGAGCGGCAGAATCGTCTTTGCGCGAAGAAGCAGCTTCTTCGTCTCCGGGAGCCGGAGAGAGCGGCAACTTCGCAAAGGTGATGAAACAAGCTGTACAACCCTGCGATTGTGTGCCCAGCTTGCCAACTGAGAGAAAACAGTACCTGACCACTCTCCTGCCTTTTCTATTCACATGAACATTCGATTGCAAGCTGTTTTGGACAACTTTCTTTCTCTTCCTGCAAAACACTCGGCAGACCTCCGTGCAGCCTCTAGAAGACGATGGGAGATGTTTTCTGTGCTGGCACAGTTTCTCCTTGCCAGACAGAGTGGAAAAGCTTTTTGCTAAGATGTAGACGAGAAGAGAGGCTAAAGACGATGGTACGGTGCTCTGCAGAGCTAAGCACCGCTCCCGGACCTCTTTCGGCAGAAGGCGCACACCGCAGAGCACTGTGAGCGGCAGAATCGTCTTTGCGCGAAGAAGCAGCTTCTTCGTCTCCGGGAGCCGGAGAGAGCGGCAACTTCGCAAAGGTCATGAAACAAGCTGTACAACACTGCGATTGTGTGCGCAGCTTGCCAACTGAGAGAAAACAGTACCTGACCACTCTCCTGCCTTTTCTATTCACATGAACATTCGATTGCAAGCTGTTTTGGACAACTTTCTTTCTCTTCTTGCAAAACACTCGGCAGACCTGCGTGCAGCCTCTAGAACACGATGGGAGATGTTTTCTGGGCTGGCACAGTTTCTCCTTGCCAGACAGAGTGGAAAAGCTTTTTGCTAAGATGTAGACGAGAAGAGAGGCTAAAGACGAAGGTACGGTGCTCTGCAGAGCTAAGCACCGCTCCCGGGGCTCTTTCGGCAGAAGGCGCACACCGCAGAGCACTGTGAGCGGCAGAATCGTCTTTGCGCGAAGAAGCAGCTTCTTCGTCTCCGGGAGCCGGAGAGAGCGGCAACTTCGCAAAGGTGATGAAACAAGCTGTACAACACTGCGATTGTGTGCGCAGCTTGCCAACTGAGAGAAAACAGTACCTGACCACTCTCCTGCCTTTTCTATTCACATGAACATTCGATTGCAAGCTGTTTTGGACAACTTTCTTTCTCTTCTTGCAAAACACTCGGCAGACCTCCGTGCAGCCTCTAGAACACGATGGGAGATGTTTTCTGTGGTGGCACAGTTTCTCCTTGCCAGACAGAGTGGAAAAGCTTTTTGCTAAGATGTAGACGAGAAGAGAGGCTAAAGACGAAGGTACGGTGCTCTGCAGAGCTAAGCACCGCTCCCGGACCTCTTTCGGCAGAAGGCGCGCACCGCAGAGCACTGTGAGCGGCAGAATTGTCTTTGCGCGAAGAAGCAGCTTCTTCGTCTCCGGGAGCCGGAGAGAGCGGCAACTTCGCAAAGGTGATGAAACAAGCTGTACAACACTGCGATTGTGTGCGCAGCTTGCCAACTGAGAGCAAACTGTACCTGATCACTCTCCTGCCATTTCTCTTCACATGAACATTCGATTGCAAGCTGTTTTGGACAACTTTCTTTCTCTTCGTGCAAAACACTCTGCAGACCTCCGTGCAGCCTCTAGAACACGATGGGAGATGTTTTCTGTGCTGGCACAGTTTCTCCTTGCCAGACAGAGTGGAAAAGCTTTTTGCTAAGATGTAGACGAGAAGAGAGGCTAAAGACGAAGGTACGGTGCTCTGCAGAGCTAAGCACCGCTCCCGGGGCTCTTTCGGCAGAAGGCGCACACCGCAGAGCACTGTGAGCGGCAGAATCGTCTTTGCGCGAAGAAGCAGCTTCTTCGTCTCCGGGAGCCGGAGAGAGCGGCAACTTCGCAAAGGTGATGAAACAAGCTGTACAAAACTGCGATTGTGTGCGCAGCTTGCCAACTGAGAGAAAACAGTACCTGACCACTCTCCTGGCTTTTCTATTCAGATGAACATTCGATTGCAAGCTGTTTTGGACAACTTTCTTTCTCTTCTTGCAAAACACTCGGCAGACCTCCGTGCAGCCTCTAGAACACGATGGGAGATGTTTTCTGTGGTGGCACAGTTTCTCCTTGCCAGACAGAGTGGAAAAGCTTTTTGCTAAGATGTAGACGAGAAGAGAGGCTAAAGACGAAGGTACGGTGCTCTGCAGAGCTAAGCACCGCTCCCGGGCGTCTTTCGGCAGAAGGCGCGCACCGCAGAGCACTGTGAGCGGCAGAATCGTCTTTGCGCGAAGAAGCAGCTTCTTCGTCTCCGGAAGCCGGAGAGAGCGGCAACTTCGCAAAGATGATGAAACAAGCTGTACAACACTGCGATTGTGTGCGCAGCGTGCCAACTGAGAGAAAACAGTACCTGACCACTCTCCTGCCTTTTCTATTCACATGAACATTCGATTGCAAGCTGTTTTGGACAACTTTTTTTCTCTTCTTGCAAAACACTCGGCAGACCTGCGTGCAGCCTCTAGAACACGATGGGAGATGTTTTTTGTGCTGGCACAGTTTCTCCTTGCCAGACAGAGTGGAAAAGCTTTTTGCTAAGATGTAGACGAGAAGAGAGGCTAAAGACGAAGGTACGGTGCTTCTCAGAGCTAAGCACCGCTCCGGGCCTCTTTCGGCAGAAGGCGCACACCGCAGAGCACTGTGAGCGGCAGAATCGTCTTTGCGCGAAGAAGCAGCTTCTTCGTCTCCGGGAGCCGGAGAGAGCGGCAACTTCGCAAAGGTGATGAAACAAGCTGTACAACACTGCGATTGTGTGCGCAGCTTGCCAACTGAGAGAAAACAGTACCTGACCACTCTCCTGCCTTTTCTATTCACATGAACATTCGATTGCAAGCTGTTTTGGACAACTTTCTTTCTCTTCTTGCAAAACACTCGGCAGACCTCCGTGCAGCCTCTAGAACACGATGGGAGATGTTTTCTGTGCTGGCACAGTTTCTCCTTGCCAGACAGAGTGGAAAAGCTTTTTGCTAAGATGTAGACGAGAAGAGAGGCTAAAGACGAAGGTACGGTGCTCTGCAGAGCTAAGCACCGCTCCCGGACCTCTTTCGGCAGAAGGCGCACACCGCAGAGCACTGTGAGCGGCAGAATCGTCTTTGCGCGAAGAAGCAGCTTCTTCGTCTCCGGGAGCCGGAGAGAGCGGCAACTTCGCAAAGGTGATGAAACAAGCTGTACAACACTGCGATTGTGTGCGCAGCTTGCCAAGTGAGAGAAAACAGTACCGGACCACTCTCCTGCCTTTTCTATTCACATGAACATTCGATTGCAAGCTGTTTTGGACAACTTTCTTTCTCTTCTTGCAAAACACTCGGCAGACCTCCGTGCAGCCTCTAGAACACGATGGGAGATGTTTTCTGTGCTGGCACAGTTTCTCCTTGCCAGACAGAGTGGAAAAGCTTTTTGCTAAGATGTAGACGAGAAGAGAGGCTAAAGAAGCACGTATGGTGCTTCTCAGAGCTAAGCACCGCTCCCGGGCGTCTTTCGGCAGAAGGCGCACACCGCAGAGCACTGTGAGCGGCAGAATCGTCTTTGCGCGAAGAAGCAGCTTCTTCGTCTCCGGGAGCCGGAGTGAGCGGCAACTTCGCAAAGGTGATGAAACAAGCTGTACAACCCTGCGATTGTGTGCGCAGCTTGCCAACTGAGAGAAAACAGTACCTGACCACTCTCCTGCCTTTTCTATTCACATGAACATTCGATTGCAAGCTGTTTTGGACAACTTTCTTTCTCTTCCTGCAAAACACTCGGCAGACCTCCGTGCAGCCTCTAGAAGACGATGGGAGATGTTTTCTGTGCTGGCACAGTTTCTCCTTGCCAGACAGAGTGGAAAAGTTTTTTCTAAGTTGTAGACGAGAAGAGAGGCTAAAGAAGCACGTATGGTGCTTCTCAGAGCTAAGCACCGCTCCCGGACCTCTTTCGGCAGAAGGCGCACACCGCAGAGCACTGTGAGCGGCAGAATCGTCTTTGCGCGAAGAAGCAGCTTCTTCGTCTCCGGGAGCCGGAGAGAGCGGCAACTTCGCAAAGGTGATGAAACAAGCTGTACAACACTGCGATTGTGTGCGCAGCTTGCCAACTGAGAGAAAACAGTACCTGACCACTCTCCTGCCTTTTCTATTCACATGAACATTCGATTGCAAGCTGTTTTGGACAACTTTCTTTCTCTTCTTGCAAAACACTCGGCAGACCTCCGTGCAGCCTCTAGAACACGATGGGAGATGTTTTCTGTGCTGGCACAGTTTCTCCTTGCCAGACAGAGTGGAAAAGCTTTTTGCTAAGATGTAGACGAGAAGAGAGGCTAAAGACGAAGGTACGGTGCTCTGCAGAGCTAAGCACCGCTCCCGGGCGTCTTTCGGCAGAAGGCGCACACCGCAGAGCACTGTGAGCGGCAGAATCGTCTTTGCGCGAAGAAGCAGCTTCTTCGTCTCCGGGAGCCGGAGAGAGCGGCAACTTCGCCAAGGTGATGAAACAAGCTGTACAACACTGCGATTGTGTGCGCAGCTTGCCAACTGAGAGAAAACAGTACCTGACCACTCTCCTGCCTTTTCTATTCACATGAACATTCGATTGCAAGCTGTTTTGGACAACTTTCTTTCTCTTCTTGCAAAACACTCGGCAGACCTCCGTGCAGCCTCTAGAACACGATGGGAGATGTTTTCTGTGCTGGCACAGTTTCTCCTTGCCAGACAGAGTGGAAAAGCTTTTTGCTAAGATGTAGAGGAGAAGAGAGGCTAAAGACGAAGGTACGGTGCTCTGCAGAGCTAAGCACCGCTCCCGGACCTCTTTCGGCAGAAGGCGCGCACCGCAGAGCACTGTGAGCGGCAGAATCGTCTTTGCGCGAAGAAGCAGCTTCTTCGTCTCCGGGAGCCGGAGAGAGCGGCAACTTCGCAAAGGTGATGAAACAAGCTGTACAACCCTGCGATTGTGTGCGCAGCTTGCCAACTGAGAGAAAACAGTACCTGACCACTCTCCTGCCTTTTCTATTCACATGAACATTCGATTGCAAGCTGTTTTGGACAACTTTCTTTCTCTTCTTGCAAAACACTCGGCAGACCTCCGTGCAGCCTCTAGAACACGATGGGAGATGTTTTCTGTGCTGGCGCAGTTTCTCCCTGCCAGACAGAGTGGAAAAGCTTTTTGCTAAGATGTAGACGAGAAGAGAGGCTAAAGACGAAGGTACGGTGCTCTGCAGAGCTAAGCACCGCTCCCGGGCCTCTTTCGGCAGAAGGCGCACACCGCAGAGCACTGTGAGCGGCAGAATCGTCTTTGCGCGAAGAAGCAGCTTCTTCGTCTCCGGAAGCCGTAGAGAGCGGCAACTTCGCAAAGATGATGAAACAAGCTGTACAACACTGCGATTGTGTGCGCAGCGTGCCAACTGAGAGAAAACAGTACCTGACCACTCTCCTGCCTTTTCTATTCACATGAACATTCGATTGCAAGCTGTTTTGGACAACTTTCTTTCTCTTCTTGCAAAACACTCGGCAGACCTGCGTGCAGCCTCTAGAACACGATGGGAGATGTTTTTTGTGCTGGCACAGTTTCTCCTTGCCAGACAGAGTGGAAAAGCTTTTTGCTAAGATGTAGACGAGAAGAGAGGCTAAAGAAGCACGTATGGTGCTTCTCAGAGCTAAGCACCGCTCCCGGACCTCTTTCGGCAGAAGGCGCACACCGCAGAGCACTGTGAGCGGCAGAATCGTCTTTGCGCGAAGAAGCAGCTTCTTCGTCTCCGGGAGCCGGAGAGAGCGGCAACTTCGCAAAGGTGATGAAACAAGCTGTACAACCCTGCGATTGTGTGCCCAGCTTGCCAACTGAGAGAAAACAGTACCTGACCACTCTCCTGCCTTTTCTATTCACATGAACATTCGATTGCAAGCTGTTTTGGACAACTTTCTTTCTCTTCCTGCAAAACACTCGGCAGACCTCCGTGCAGCCTCTAGAACACGATGGGAGATGTTTTCTGTGCTGGCACAGTTTCTCCTTGCCAGACAGAGTGGAAAAGCTTTTTGCTAAGATGTAGACGAGAAGAGAGGCTAAAGACGAAGGTACGGTGCTCTGCAGAGCTAAGCACCGCTCCCGGACCTCTTTCGGCAGAAGGCGCACACAGCAGAGCACTGTGAGCGGCAGAATCGTCTTTGCGCGAAGAAGCAGCTTCTTCGTCTCCGGGAGCCGGAGAGAGCGGCAACTTCGCAAAGGTGATGAAACAAGCTGTACAACACTGCGATTGTGTGCGCAACTTGCCAACTGAGAGAAAACAGTACCTGACCACTCTCCTGCCTTTTCTATTCACATGAACATTCGATTGCAAGCTGTTTTGGACAACTTTCTTTCTCTTCTTGCAAAACACTCGGCAGACCTGCGTGCAGCCTCTAGAACACGATGGGAGATGTTTTCTGTGCTGGCACAGTTTCTCCTTGCCAGACAGAGTGGAAAAGCTTTTTGCTAAGATGTAGACGAGAAGAGAGGCTAAAGACGAAGGTACGGTGCTCTGCAGAGCTAAGCACCGCTCCCGGGGCTCTTTCGGCAGAAGGCGCACACCGCAGAGCACTGTGAGCGGCAGAATCGTCTTTGCGCGAAGAAGCAGCTTCTTCGTCTCCGGGAGCCGGAGAGAGCGGCAACTTCGCAAAGGTGATGAAACAAGCTGTACAACACTGCGATTGTGAAAGCAGCTTGCCAACTGAGAGAAAACAGTACCTGACCACTCTCCTGCCTTTTCTATTCACATGAACATTCGATTGCAAGCTGTTTTGGACAACTTTCTTTCTCGTCTTGCAAAACACTCGGCAGACCTCCGTGCAGCCTCTAGAACACGATGGAGATGTTTTCTGTGGTGGCACAGTTTCTCCTTGCCAGACAGAGTGGAAAAGCTTTTTGCTAAGATGTAGACGAGAAGAGAGGCTAAAGAAGCACGTATGGTGCTTCTCAGAGCTAAGCACAGCTCCCGGGGCTCTTTCGGCAGAAGGCGCACACCGCAGAGCACTGTGAGCGGCAGAATCGTCTTTGCGCGAAGAAGCAGCTTCTTCGTCTCCGGGAGCCGGAGAGAGCGGCAACTTCGCAAAGGTGATGAAACAAGCTGTACAACACTGCGATTGTGTGCGCAGCCTGCCAACTGAGAGAAAACAGTACCTGACCACTCTCCTGCCTTTTCTATTCACATGAACATTCGATTGCAAGCTGTTTTGGACAACTTTCTTTCTCTTACTGCAAAACACTCGGCAGACCTGCGTGCAGCCTCTAGAACACGATGGGAGATGTTTTTTGTGCTGGCACAGTTTCTCCTTGCCAGACAGAGTGGAAAAGCTTTTTGCTAAGATGTAGACGAGAAGAGAGGCTAAAGACGAAGGTACGGTGCTCTGCAGAGCTAAGCACCGCTCCCGGACCTCTTTCGGCAGAAGGCGCACACCGCAGATCACTGTGAGCGGCAGAATCGTCTTTGCGCGAAGAAGCAGCTTCTTCGTCTCCGGGAGCCGGAGAGAGCGGCAACTTCGCAAAGGTGATGAAACAAGCTGTACAACACTGCGATTGTGTGCGCAGCTTGCCAAGTGAGAGAAAATAGTACCTGACCACTCTCCTGCCTTTCTATTCACATGAACATTCGATTGCAAGCTGTTTTGGACAACTTTCTTTCTCTTCTTGCAAAACACTCGACAGACCTCCGTGCAGCCTCTAGAACACGATGGGAGATGTTTTCTGTGCTGGCACAGTTTCTCCTTGCCAGACAGAGTGGAAAAGCTTTTTGCTAAGATGTAGACGAGAAGAGAGGCTAAAGAAGCAGGTACGGTGCTTCTCAGACCTAAGCACCGCTCCCGGGGCTCTTTCGGCAGAAGGCGCACACCGCAGAGCACTGTGAGCGGCAGAATCGTCTTTGCGCGAAGAAGCAGCTTCTTCGTCTCCGGGAGCCGGAGAGAGCGGCAGCTTCGCAAAGGTGATGAAACAAGCTGTACAACACTGCGATTGTGTGCGCAGCTTGCCAACTGAGAGAAAACAGTACCTGACCACTCTCCTGCCTTATGTAATCACATGAACATAAGATTGCAAGCTGTTTTGGACAACTTTCTTTCTCTTCTTGCAAAACACTCGGCAGACCTCCGTGCAGCCTCTAGAACACGATGGGAGATGTTTTCTGTGCTGGCACAGTTTCTCCTTGCCAGACAGAGTGGAAAAGCTTTTTGCTAAGATGTAGACGAGAAGAGAGGCTAAAGAAGCACGTATGGTGCTTCTCAGAGCTAAGCACCGCTCCCGGGGCTCTTTCGGCAGAAGGCGCACACCGCAGAGCACTGTGAGCGGCAGAATCGTCTTTGCGCGAAGAAGCAGCTTCTTCGTCTCCGGGAGCCGGAGAGAGCGGCAACTTCGCAAAGGTGATGAAACAAGCTGTACAACCCTGCGATTGTGTGCCCAGCTTGCCAACTGAGAGAAAACAGTACCTGACCACTCTCCTGCCTTTTCTATTCACATGAACATTCGATTGCAAGCTGTTTTGGACAACTTTCTTTCTCTTCTTGCAAAACACTCGGCAGACCTCCGTGCAGCCTCTAGAACACGATGGGAGATGTTTTCTGTGCTGGCACAGTTTCTCCTTGCCAGACAGAGTGGAAAAGCTTTTTGCTAAGATGTAGACGAGAAGAGAGGCTAAAGACGAAGGTACGGTGCTCTGCAGAGCTAAGCACCGCTCCCGGACCTCTTTCGGCAGAAGGCGCACACCGCAGAGCACTGTGAGCGGCAGAATCGTCTTTGCGCGAAGAAGCAGCTTCTTCGTCTCCGGGAGCCGGAGAGAGCGGCAACTTCGCAAAGGTGATGAAACAAGCTGTACAACACTGCGATTGTGTGCGCAGCTTGCCAACTGAGAGAAAACAGTACCTGACCACTCTCCTGCCTTTTCTATTCACATGAACATTCGATTGCAAGCTGTTTTGGACAACTTTCTTTCTCTTCTTGCAAAACACTCGGCAGACCTGCGTGCAGCCTCTAGAACACGATGGGAGATGTTTTTTGTGCTGGCACAGTTTCTCCTTGCCAGACAGAGTGGAAAAGCTTTTTGCTAAGATGTAGACGAGAAGAGAGGCTAAAGACGAAGGTACGGTGCTCTGCAGAGCTAAGCACCGCTCCCGGACCTCTTTCGGCAGAAGGCGCACACCGCAGAGCACTGTGAGCGGCAGAATCGTCTTTGCGCGAAGAAGCAGCTTCTTCGTCTCCGGGAGCCGGAGAGAGCGGCAACTTCGCAAAGGTGATGAAACAAGCTGTACAACACTGCGATTGTGTGCGCAGCTTGCCAACTGAGAGAAAACAGTGCCTGACCACTCTCCTGCCTTTTCTATTCACATGAACATTCGATTGGAAGCTGTTTTGGACAACTTTCTTTCTTTTCTTGCAAAACACTCGGCAGACATCCGTGCAGCCTCTAGAACACGATGGAGAGGTTTTCTGTGCTGGCACAGTTTCTCCTTGCCAGACAGAGTGGAAAAGCTTTTTGCTAAGATGTAGACGAGAAGAGAGGCTAAGGAAGCACGTATGGTGCTTCTCAGAGCTAAGCACCGCTCCCGGGGCACTTTCGGCAGAAGGCGCACACCGCAGAGCACTGTGAGCGGCAGAATCGTCTTTGCGCGAAGAAGCAGCTTCTTCGTCTCCGGGAGCCGGAGAGAGCGGCAACTTCGCAAAGGTGATGAAACAAGCTGTACAACACTGCGATTGTGTGCGCAGCCTGCCAACTGAGAGAAAACAGTACCTGACCACTCTCCTGTCTTTTCTATTCACATGAACATTCGATTGCAAGCTGTTTTGGACAACTTTCTTTCTCTTCTTGCAAAACACTCGGCAGACCTCCGTGCAGCCTCTAAAACACGATGGGAGATGTTTTCGGTGCTGGCACAGTTTCTCCTTGCCAGACAGAGTGGAAAAGCTTTTTGCTAAGATGTAGACGAGAAGAGAGGCTAAAGACGAAGGTACGGTGCTCTGCAGAGCTAAGCACCGCTCCCGGACCTCTTTCGGCAGAAGGCGCACACAGCAGAGCACTGTGAGCGGCAGAATCGTCTTTGCGCGAAGAAGCAGCTTCTTCGTCTCCGGGAGCCGGAGAGAGCGGCAACTTCGCAAAGGTGATGAAACAAGCTGTACAACACTGCGATTGTGTGCGCAACTTGCCAACTGAGAGAAAACAGTACCTGACCACTCTCCTGCCTTTTCTATTCACATGAACATTCGATTGCAAGCTGTTTTGGACAACTTTCTTTCTCTTCTTGCAAAACACTCGGCAGACCTGCGTGCAGCCTCTAGAACACGATGGGAGATGTTTTCTGTGCTGGCACAGTTTCTCCTTGCCAGACAGAGTGGAAAAGCTTTTTGCTAAGATGTAGACGAGAAGAGAGGCTAAAGACGAAGGTACGGTGCTCTGCAGAGCTAAGCACCGCTCCCGGGGCTCTTTCGGCAGAAGGCGCACACCGCAGAGCACTGTGAGCGGCAGAATCGTCTTTGCGCGAAGAAGCAGCTTCTTCGTCTCCGGGAGCCGGAGAGAGCGGCAACTTCGCAAAGGTGATGAAACAAGCTGTACAACACTGCGATTGTGTGCGCAGCTTGCCAACTGAGAGAAAACAGTACCTGACCACTCTCCTGCCTTTTCTATTCACATGAACATTCGATTGCAAGCTGTTTTGGACAACTTTCTTTCTCTTCTTGCAAAACACTCGGCAGACCTCCGTGCAGCCTCTAGAACACGATGGGAGATGTTTTCTGTGGTGGCACAGTTTCTCCTTGCCAGACAGAGTGGAAAAGCTTTTTGCTAAGATGTAGACGAGAAGAGAGGCTAAAGACGAAGGTACGGTGCTCTGCAGAGCTAAGCACCGCTCCCGGGGCTCTTTCGGCAGAAGGCGCGCACCGCAGAGCACTGTGAGCGGCAGAATCGTCTTTGCGCGAAGAAGCAGCTTCTTCGTCTCCGGGAGCCGGAGAGAGCGGCAACTTCGCAAAGGTGATGAAACAAGCTGTACAACACTGCGATTGTGTGCGCAGCGTGCCAACTGAGAGAAAACAGTACCTGACCACTCTCCTGCCTTTTCTATTCAGATGAACATTCGATTGCAAGCTGTTTTGGACAACTTTCTTTCTCTTCCTGCAAAACACTCGGCAGACCTGCGTGCAGCCTCTAGAACACGATGGGAGATGTTTTTTGTGCTGGCACAGTTTCTCCTTGCCAGACAGAGTGGAAAAGCTTTTTGCTAAGATGTAGACGAGAAGAGAGGCTAAAGACGAAGGTACGGTGCTCTGCAGAGCTAAGCACCGCTCCCGGACCTCTTTCGGCAGAAGGCGCACACCGCAGATCACTGTGAGCGGCAGAATCGTCTTTGCGCGAAGAAGCAGCTTCTTCGTCTCCGGGAGCCGGAGAGAGCGGCAACTTCGCAAAGGTGATGAAACAAGCTGTACAACACTGCGATTGTGTGCGCAGCTTGCCAACTGAGAGAAAATAGTACCTGACCACTCTCCTGCCTTTTCTATTCACATGAACATTCGATTGCAAGCTGTTTTGGACAACTTTCTTTCTCTTCTTGCAAAACACTCGACAGACCTCCGTGCAGCCTCTAGAACACGATGGGAGATGTTTTCTGTGCTGGCACAGTTTCTCCTTGCCAGACAGAGTGGAAAAGCTTTTTGCTAAGATGTAGACGAGAAGAGAGGCTAAAGAAGCAGGTACGGTGCTTCTCAGACCTAAGCACCGATCCCGGGGCTCTTTCGGCAGAAGGCGCACACCGCAGAGCACTGTGAGCGGCAGAATCGTCTTTGCGCGAAGAAGCAGCTTCTTCGTCTCCGGGAGCCGGAGAGAGCGGCAGCTTCGCAAAGGTGATGAAACAAGCTGTACAACACTGCGATTGTGTGCGCAGCTTGCCAACTGAGAGAAAACAGTACCTGACCACTCTCCTGCCTTATGTAATCACATGAACATTCGATTGCAAGCTGTTTTGGACAACTTTCTTTCTCTTCTTGCAAAACACTCGGCAGACCTCCGTGCAGCCTCTAGAACACGATGGGAGATGTTTTCTGTGCTGGCACAGTTTCTCCTTGCCAGACAGAGTGGAAAAGCTTTTTGCTAAGATGTAGACGAGAAGAGAGGCTAAAGAAGCACGTATGGTGCTTCTCAGAGCTAAGCACCGCTCCCGGGGCTCTTTCGGCAGAAGGCGCACACCGCAGAGCACTGTGAGCGGCAGAATCGTCTTTGCGCGAAGAAGCAGCTTCTTCGTCTCCGGGAGCCGGAGAGAGCGGCAACTTCGCAAAGGTGATGAAACAAGCTGTACAACCCTGCGATTGTTGTGCGCAGCTTGCCAACTGAGAGAAAACAGTACCTGACCACTCTCCTGCCTTTTCTATTCACATGAACATTCGATTGCAAGCTGTTTTGGACAACTTTCTTTCTCTTCTTGCAAAACACTCGGCAGACCTCCGTGCAGCCTCTAGAACACGATGGGAGATGTTTTCTGTGCTGGCACAGTTTCTCCTTGCCAGACAGAGTGGAAAAGCTTTTTGCTAAGATGTAGACGAGAAGAGAGGCTAAAGACGAAGGTACGGTGCTCTGCAGAGCTAAGCACCGCTCCCGGACCTCTTTCGGCAGAAGGCGCACACCGCAGAGCACTGTGAGCGGCAGAATCGTCTTTGCGCGAAGAAGCAGCTTCTTCGTCTCCGGGAGCCGGAGAGAGCGGGCAACTTCGCAAAGGTGATGAAACAAGCTGTACAACACTGCGATTGTGTGCGCAGCTTGCCAACTGAGAGAAAACAGTACCTGACCACTCTCCTGCCTTTTCTATTCACATGACATTCGATTGCAAGCTGTTTTGGACAACTTTCTTTCTCTTCTTGCAAAACACTCGGCAGACCTGCGTGCAGCCTCTAGAACACGATGGGAGATGTTTTTTGTGCTGGCACAGTTTCTCCTTGCCAGACAGAGTGGAAAAGCTTTTTGCTAAGATGTAGACGAGAAGAGAGGCTAAAGAAGCACGTATGGTGCTTCTCAGAGCTAAGCACCGCTCCCGGGCTCTTTCGGCAGAAGGCGCACACCGCAGAGCACTGTGAGCGGCAGAATCGTCTTTGCGCGAAGAAGCAGCTTCTTCGTCTCCGGGAGCCGGAGAGAGCGGCAACTTCGCAAAGGTGATGAAACAAGCTGTACAACACTGCGATTGTGTGCGCAGCCTGCCAACTGAGAGAAAACAGTACCTGACCACTCTCCTGTCTTTTCTATTCACATGAACATTCGATTGCAAGCTGTTTTGGACAACTTTCTTTCTCTTCTTGCAAAACACTCGGCAGACCTCCGTGCAGCCTCTACAACACGATGGGAGATGTTTTCGGTGCTGGCACAGTTTCTCCTTGCCAGACAGAGTAGAAAAGCTTATTGCTAAGATGTAGACGAGAAGAGAGGCTAAAGAAGCACGTATGGTGCTCTCAGAGCAAAGCACCGCTCCCGGGGCTCTTTCGGCAGAAGGCGCACACCGCAGAGCACTGTGAGCGGCAGAATCGTCTTTGCGCGAAGAAGCAGCTTCTTCGTCTCCGGGAGCCGGAGAGAGCGGCAACTTCGCAAAGGTGATGAAACAAGCTGTACAACACTGCGATTGTGTGCCCAGCTTGCCAACTGAGAGAAAACAGTACCTGACCACTCTCCTGCCTTTTCTATTCACATGAACATTCGATTGCAAGCTGTTTTGGACAACTTTCTTTCTCTTCCTGCAAAACACTCGGCAGACCTCCGTGCAGCCTCTAGAAGACGATGGAGATGTTTTCTGTGCTGGCACAGTTTCTCCTTGCCAGACAGAGTGGAAAAGCTTTTTGCTAAGAGGTAGACGAGAAGAGAGGCTAAAGACGAAAGTACGGTGCTCTGCAGAGCTAAGCGCCGCTCCCGGACCTCTTTCGGCAGAAGGCGCACACAGCAGAGCACTGTGAGCGGCAGAATCGTCTTTGCGCGAAGAAGCAGCTTCTTCGTCTCCGGGAGCCGGAGAGAGCGGCAACTTCGCAAAGGTGATGAAACAAGCTGTACAACACTGCGATTGTGTGCGCAGCTTGCCAACTGAGAGAAAACAGTACCTGACCACTCTCCTGCCTTTTCTATTCACATGAACATTCGATTGCAAGCTGTTTTGGACAACTTTCTTTCTCTTCTTGCAAAACACTCGGCAGACCTGCGTGCAGCCTCTAGAACACGATGGGAGATGTTTTCTGTGCTGGCACAGTTTCTCCTTGCCAGACAGAGTGGAAAAGCTTTTTGCTAAGATGTAGACAAGAAGAGAGGCTAAAGACGAAGGTACGGTGCTCTGCAGAGCTAAGCACCGCTCCCGGGGCTCTTTCGGCAGAAGGCGCACACCGCAGAGCACTGTGAGCGGCAGAATCGTCTTTGCGCGAAGAAGCAGCTTCTTCGTCTCCGGGAGCCGGAGAGAGCGGCAACTTCGCAAAGGTGATGAAACAAGCTGTACAACACTGCGATTGTGTGCGCAGCGTGCCAACTGAGAGAAAACAGTACCTGACCACTCTCCTGCCTTTTCTATTCACATGAACATTCGATTGCAAGCTGTTTTGGACAACTTTCTTTCTCTTCTTGCAAAACACTCGGCAGACCTCCGTGCAGCCTCTAGAACACGATGGGAGATGTTTTCTGTGCTGGCACAGTTTCTCCTTGCCAGACAGAGTGGAAAAGCTTTTTGCTAAGATGTAGACGAGAAGAGAGGCTAAAGACGAAGGTACGGTGCTCTGCAGAGCTAAGCACCGCTCCCGGACCTCTTTCGGCAGAAGGCGCGCACCGCAGAGCACTGTGAGCGGCAGAATCGTCTTTGCGCGAAGAAGCAGCTTCTTCGTCTCCGGGAGCCGGAGAGAGCGGCAACTTCGCAAAGGTGATGAAACAAGCTGTACAACACTGCGATTGTGTGCGCAGCTTGCCAACTGAGAGAAAACAGTACCTGACCACTCTCCTGCCTTTTCTATTCACATGAACATTCGATTGCAAGCTGTTTTGGACAACTTTCTTTCTCTTCTTGCAAAACACTCTGCAGACCTCCGTGCAGCCTCTAGAACACGATGGGAGATGTTTTCTGTGCTGGCGCAGTTTCTCCCTGCCAGACAGAGTGGAAAAGCTTTTTGCTAAGATGTAGACGAGAAGAGAGGCTAAAGACGAAGGTACGGTGCTCTGCAGAGCTAAGCACCGCTCCCGGGCCTCTTTCGGCAGATGGCGCACACCGCAGAGCACTGTGAGCGGCAGAATCGTCTTTGCGCGAAGAAGCAGCTTCTTCGTCTCCGGAAGCCGGAGAGAGCGGCAACTTCGCAAAGATGATGAAACAAGCTGTACAACACTGCGATTGTGTGCGCAGCGTGCCAACTGAGAGAAAACAGTACCTGACCACTCTCCTGCCTTTTCTATTCACATGAACATTCGATTGCAAGCTGTTTTGGACAACTTTCTTTCTCTTCTTGCAAAACACTCGGCAGACCTCCGTGCAGCCTCTAGAACACGATGGGAGATGTTTTTTGTGCTGGCACTGTTTCTCCTTGCCAGACAGAGTGGAAAAGCTTTTTGCTAAGATGTAGACGAGAAGAGAGGCTAAAGAAGCACGTATGGTGCTTCTCAGAGCTAAGCACCGCTCCCGGACCTCTTTCGGCACAAGGCGCATACCGCAGAGCACTGTGAGCGGCAGAATCGTCTTTGCGCGAAGAAGCAGCTTCTTCGTCTCCGGGAGCCGGAGAGAGCGGCAACTTCGCAAAGGTGATGAAACAAGCTGTACAACCCTGCGATTGTGTGCCCAGCTTGCCAACTGAGAGAAAACAGTACCTGACCACTCTCCTGCCTTTTCTATTCACATGAACATTCGATTGCAAGCTGTTTTGGACAACTTTCTTTCTCTTCCTGCAAAACACTCGGCAGACCTCCGTGCAGCCTCTAGAAGACGATGGGAGATGTTTTCTGTGCTGGCACAGTTTCTCCTTGCCAGACAGAGTGGAAAAGCTTTTTGCTAAGATGTAGACGAGAAGAGAGGCTAAAGACGAAGGTACGGTGCTCTGCAGAGCTAAGCACCGCTCCCGGACCTCTTTCGGCAGAAGGCGCACACAGCAGAGCACTGTGAGCGGCAGAATCGTCTTTGCGCGAAGAAGCAGCTTCTTCGTCTCCGGGAGCCGGAGAGAGCGGCAACTTCGCAAAGGTGATGAAACAAGCTGTACAACACTGCGATTGTGTGCGCAGCTTGCCAACTGAGAGAAAACAGTACCTGACCACTCTCCTGCCTTTTCTATTCACATGAACATTCGATTGCAAGCTGTTTTGGACAACTTTCTTTCTCTTCTTGCAAAACACTCGGCAGACCTGCGTGCAGCCTCTAGAACACGATGGGAGATGTTTTCTGTGCTGGCACAGTTTCTCCTTGCCAGACAGAGTGGAAAAGCTTTTTGCTAAGATGTAGACGAGAAGAGAGGCTAAAGACGAAGGTACGGTGCTCTGCAGAGCTAAGCACCGCTCCCGGGGCTCTTTCGGCAGAAGGCGCACACCGCAGAGCACTGTGAGCGGCAGAATCGTCTTTGCGCGAAGAAGCAGCTTCTTCGTCTCCGGGAGCCGGAGAGAGCGGCAACTTCGCAAAGGTGATGAAACAAGCTGTACAACACTGCGATTGTGTGCGCAGCTTGCCAACTGAGAGAAAACAGTACCTGACCACTCTCCTGCCTTTTCTATTCACATGAACATTCGATTGCAAGCTGTTTTGGACAACTTTCTTTCTCTTCTTGCAAAACACTCGGCAGACCTGCGTGCAGCCTCTAGAACACGATGGGAGATGTTTTCTGTGCTGGCACAGTTTCTCCTTGCCAGACAGAGTGGAAAAGCTTTTTGCTAAGATGTAGACGAGAAGAGAGGCTAAAGAAGCACGTATGGTGCTTCTCAGAGCTAAGCACAGCTCCCGGGGCTCTTTCGGCAGAAGGCGCACACCGCAGAGCACTGTGAGCGGCAGAATCGTCTTTGCGCGAAGAAGCAGCTTCTTCGTCTCCGGGAGCCGGAGAGAGCGGCAACTTCGCAAAGGTGATGAAACAAGCTGTACAACACTGCGATTGTGTGCGCAGCTTGCCAACTGAGAGAAAACAGTACCTGACCACTCTCCTGGCTTTTCTATTCAGATGAACATTCGATTGCAAGCTGTTTTGGACAACTTTCTTTCTCTTCCTGCAAAACACTCGGCAGACCTGCGTGCAGCCTCTAGAACACGATGGGAGATGTTTTTTGTGCGGGCACAGTTTCTCCTTGCCAGACAGAGTGGAAAAGCTTTTTGCTAAGATGTAGACGAGAAGAGAGGCTAAAGAAGCACGTATGGTGCTTCTCAGAGCTAAGCACCGCTCCCGGACCTCTTTCGGCACAAGGCGCACACCGCAGAGCACTGTGAGCGGCAGAATCGTCTTTGCGCGAAGAAGCAGCTTCTTCGTCTCCGGGAGCCGGAGAGAGCGGCAACTTCGCAAAGGTGATGAAACAAGCTGTACAACACTGCGATTGTGTGCGCAGCTTGCCAACTGAGAGAAAACAGTACCTGACCACTCTCCTGCCTTTTCTATTCACATGAACATTCGATTGCAAGCTGTTTTGGACAACTTTCTTTCTCTTCTTGCAAAACACTCGGCAGACCTGCGTGCAGCCTCTAGAACACGATGGGAGATGTTTTCTGTGCTGGCACAGTTTCTCCTTGCCAGACAGAGTGGAAAAGCTTTTTGCTAAGATGTAGACGAGAAGAGAGGCTAAAGACGAAGGTACGGTGCTCTGCAGAGCTAAGCACCGCTCCCGGGGCTCTTTCGGCAGAAGGCGCACACCACAGAGCACTGTGAGCGGCAGAATCGTCTTTGCGCGAAGAAGCAGCTTCTTCGTCTCCGGGAGCCGGAGAGAGCGGCAACTTCGCAAAGGTGATGAAACAAGCTGTACAACACTGCGATTGTGTGCGCAGCTTGCCAACTGAGAGAAAACAGTACCTGACCACTCTCCTGCCTTTTCTATTCACATGAACATTCGATTGGAAGCTGTTTTGGACAACTTTCTTTCTCTTCTTGCAAAACACTCGGCAGACCTCCGTGCAGCCTCTAGAACACGATGGGAGATGTTTTCTGTGCTGGCACAGTTTCTCCTTGCCAGACAGAGTGGAAAAGCTTTTTGCTAAGATGTAGACGAGAAGAGAGGCTAAAGAAGCAAGTATGGTGCTTCTCAGAGCTAAGCACAGCTCCCGGGGCTCTTTCGGCAGAAGGCGCACACCGCAGAGCACTGTGAGCGGCAGAATCGTCTTTGCGCGAAGAAGCAGCTTCTTCGTCTCCGGGAGCCGGAGAGAGCGGCAACTTCGCAAAGGTGATGAAACAAGCTGTACAACACTGCGATTGTGTGCGCAGCTTGCCAACTGAGAGAAAACAGTACCTGACCACTCTCCTGCCTTTTCTATTCACATGAACATTCGATTGCAAGCTGTTTTGGACAACTTTCTTTCTCTTCCTGCAAAACACTCGGCAGACCTGCGTGCAGCCTCTAGAACACGATGGGAGATGTTTTTTGTGCTGGCACAGTTTCTCCTTGCCAGACAGAGTGGAAAAGCTTTTTGCTAAGATGTAGACGAGAAGAGAGGCTAAAGACGAAGGTACGGTGCTCTGCAGAGCTAAGCACCGCTCCCGGACCTCTTTCGGCAGAAGGCGCACACCGCAGAGCACTGTGAGCGGCAGAATCGTCTTTGCGCGAAGAAGCAGCTTCTTCGTCTCCGGGAGCCGGAGAGAGCGGCAACTTCGCAAAGGTGATGAAACAAGCTGTACAACACTGCGATTGTGTGCGCAGCTTGCCAAGTGAGAGAAAAGAGTACCTGACCACTCTCCTGCCTTTTCTATTCACATGAACATTCGATTGCAAGCTGTTTTGGACAACTTTCTTTCTCTTCTTGCAAAACACTCGACAGACCTTCGTGCAGCCTCTAGAACACGATGGGAGATGTTTTCTGTGCTGGCACAGTTTCTCCTTGCCAGACAGAGTGGAAAAGCTTTTTGCTAAGATGTAGACGAGAAGAGAGGCTAAAGAAGCACGTATGGTGCTTCTCAGAGCTAAGCACCGCTCCCGGGGCTCTTTCGGCAGAAGGCGCACACCGCAGAGCACTGTGAGCGGCAGAATCGTCTTTGCGCGAAGAAGCAGCTTCTTCGTCTCCGGGAGCCGGAGGAGAGCGGCAACTTCGCAAAGGTGATGAAACAAGCTGTACAACCCTGCGATTGTGTGCCCAGCTTGCCAACTGAGAGAAAACAGTACCTGACCACTCTCCTGCCTTTTCTATTCACATGAACATTCGATTGCAAGCTGTTTTGGACAACTTTCTTTCTCTTCTTGCAAAACACTCGGCAGACCTGCGTGCAGCCTCTAGAAGACGATGGGAGATGTTTTCTGTGCTGGCACAGTTTCTCCTTGCCAGACAGAGTGGAAAAGCTTTTTGCTAAGATGTAGACGAGAAGAGAGGCTAAAGACGAAGGTACGGTGCTCTGCAGAGCTAAGCACCGCTCCCGGGCCTCTTTCGGCAGAAGGCGCACACCGCAGAGCACTGTGAGCGGCAGAATCGTCTTTGCGCGAAGAAGCAGCTTCTTCGTCTCCGGGAGCCGGAGAGAGCGGCAACTTCGCAAGGTGATGAAACAAGCTGTACAACACTGCGATTGTGTGCGCAGCTTGCCAACTGAGAGAAAACAGTACCTGACCACTCTCCTGCCTTTTCTATTCACATGAACATTCGATTGCAAGCTGTTTTGGAGAACTTTCTTTCTCTTCTTGCAAAACACTCGGCAGACCTCCGTGCAGCCTCTAGAACACGATGGGAGATGTTTTTTGTGCGGGCACAGTTTCTCCTTGCCAGAAAGAGTGGAAAAGCTTTTTGCTAAGATGTAGACGAGAAGAGAGGCTAAAGAAGCAGGTATGGTACTCTGCAGAGCTAAGCACAGCTCCCGGGCCTCTTTCTGCAGAAGACACACACTGCAGAACACAGTGAGCGGCAGAATCGTCTTTGCGCGAAGAAGCAGCTTCTTCGTCTCCGGGAGCCGGAGAGAGCGGCAACTTCGCAAAGGTGATGAAACAAGCTGTACAACACTGCGATTGTGTGCACAGCTTGCCAACTGAGAGAAAACAGTATCTGACCACTCTCCTGCCTTTTCTATTCACATGAACATTCGATTGGAAGCTGTTTTGGACAACTTTCTTTCTCTTCTTGCAAAACACTCGGCAGACCTCCGTGCAGCCTCTAGAACACGATGGGAGATGTTTTCTGTGCTGGCACAGTTTCTTCTTGCCAGACAGAGTGGAAAAGCTTTTTGCTAAGATGTAGATGAGAAGAGAGGCTAAAGACGAAGGTACGGTGCTCTGCAGAGCTAAGCACCGCTCCCGGACCTCTTTCGGCAGAAGGCGCACACCGCAGAGCACTGTGAGCGGCAGAATCGTCTTTGCACGAAGAAGCAGCTTCTTCGTCTCCGGGAGCCGGAGAGAGCGGCAACTTCGCAAAGGTGATGAAACAAGCTGTACAACACTGCGATTGTGTGCGCAGCTTGCCAACTGAGAGCAAACTGTACCTGATCACTCTCCTGCCATTTCTCATCACATGAACATTCGATTGCAAGCTGTTTTGGACAACTTTCTTTCTCTTCGTGCAAAACACTCTGCAGACCTCCGTGCAGCCTCTAGAACACGATGGGAGATGTTTTCTGTGCTGGCGCAATTTCTCCCTGCCAGACAGAGTGGAAAAGCTTTTTGCTAAGATGTAGACGAGAAGAGAGGCTAAAGACGAAGGTACGGTGCTCTGCAGAGCTAAGCACCGCTCCCGGGGCTCTTTCGGCAGAAGGCGCACACCGCAGAGCACTGTGAGCGGCAGAATCGTCTTTGCGCGAAGAAGCAGCTTCTTCGTCTCCGGGAGCCGGAGAGAGCGGCAACTTCGCAAAGGTGATGAAACAAGCTGTACAACACTGCGATTGTGTGCGCAGCTTGCCAACTGAGAGAAAACAGTACCTGACCACTCTCCTGGCTTTTCTATTCAGATGAACATTCGATTGCAAGCTGTTTTGGACAACTTTCTTTCTCTTCTTGCAAAACACTCGGCAGACCTCCGTGCAGCCTCTAGAACACGATGGGAGATGTTTTCTGTGCTGGCACAGTTTCTCCTTGCCAGACAGAGTGGAAAAGCTTTTTGCTAAGATGTAGACGAGAAGAGAGGCTAAAGACGAAGGTACGGTGCTCTGCAGAGCTAAGCACCGCTCCCGGGCGTCTTTCGGCAGAAGGCGCGCACCGCAGAGCACTGTGAGCGGCAGAATCGTCTTTGCGCGAAGAAGCAGCTTCTTCGTCTCCGGGAGCCGGAGAGAGCGGCAACTTCGCAAAAATGATGAAACAAGCTGTACAACACTGCGATTGTGTGCGCAGCTTGCCAACTGAGAGAAAACAGTACCTGACCACTCTCCTGCCTTTTCTATTCACGTGAACATTCGATTGCAAGCTGTTTTGGACAACTTTCTTTCTCTTCTTGCAAAACACTCGGCAGACCTCCGTGCAGCCTCTAGAACACGATGGGAGATGTTTTCTGTGCTGGCACAGTTTCTCCTTGCCAGACAGAGTGGAAAAGCTTTTTGCAGAGATGTAGACGAGAAGAGAGGCTAAAGAAGCACGTATGGTGCTTCTCAGAGCTAAGCACCGCTCCCGGGGCTCTTTCGGCAGAAGGCGCACACCGCAGAGCACTGTGAGCGGCAGAATCGTCTTTGCGCGAAGAAGCAGCTTCTTCGTCTCCGGGAGCCGGAGAGAGCGGCAACTTCGCAAAGGTGATGAAACAAGCTGTACAACCCTGCGATTGTGTGCCCAGCTTGCCAACTGAGAGAAAACAGTACCTGACCACTCTCCTGCCTTTTCTATTCACATGAACATTCGATTGCAAGCTGTTTTGGACAACTAACTTTCTCTTCTTGCAAAACACTCGGCAGACCTCCGTGCAGCCTCTAGAACACGATGGGAGATGTTTTCTGTGCTGGCACAGTTTCTCCTTGCCAGACAGAGTGGAAAAGCTTTTTGCTAAGATGTAGACGAGAAGAGAGGCTAAAGACGAAGGTACGGTGCTCTGCAGAGCTAAGCACCGCTCCCGGACCTCTTTCGGCAGAAGGCGCACACCGCAGAGCACTGTGAGCGGCAGAATCGTCTTTGCGCGAAGAAGCAGCTTCTTCGTCTCCGGGAGCCGGAGAGAGCGGCAACTTCGCAAAGGTGATGAAACAAGCTGTACAACACTGCGATTGTGTGCGCAGCTTGCCAACTGAGAGAAAACAGTACCTGACCACTCTCCTGCCTTTTCTATTCACATGAACATTCGATTGCAAGCTGTTTTGGACAACTTTCTTTCTCTTCTTGCAAAACACTCGGCAGACCTCCGTGCAGCCTCTAGAACACGATGGGAGATGTTTTCTGTGCTGGCACAGTTTCTCCTTGCCAGACAGAGTGGAAAAGCTTTTTGCTAAGATGTAGACGAGAAGAGAGGCTAAAGACGAAGGTACGGTGCTCTGCAGAGCTAAGCACCGCTCCCGGGGCTCTTTCGGCAGAAGGCGCACACCGCAGAGCACTGTGAGCCGCAGAATCGTCTTTGCGCGAAGAAGCAGCTTCTTCGTCTCCGGGAGCCGGAGAGAGCGGCAACTTCGCAAAGGTGATGAAACAAGCTGTACAACACTGCGATTGTGTGCGCAGCTTGCCAACTGAGAGAAAACAGTACCTGACCACTCTCCTGCCTTTTCTATTCACATGAACATTCGATTGCAAGCTGTTTTGGACAACTTTCTTTCTCTTCTTGCAAAACACTCGGCAGACCTCCGTGCAGCCTCTAGAACACGATGGGAGATGTTTTTTGTGCTGGCACAGTTTCTCCTTGCCAGACAGAGTGGAAAAGCTTTTTGCTAAGATGTAGACGAGAAGAGAGGCTAAAGAAGCACGTATGGTGCTTCTCAGAGCTAAGCACCGCTCCCGGGGCTCTTTCGGCAGAAGGCGCACACTGCAGAGCACTGTGAGCGGCAGAATCGTCTTTGCGCGAAGAAGCAGCTTCTTCGTCTCCGGGAGCCGGAGAGAGCGGCAACTTCGCAAAGGTGATGAAACAAGCTGTACAACACTGCGATTGTGTGCGCAGCTTGCCAACTGAGAGAAAACAGTACCTGACCACTCTCCTGCCTTTTCTATTCACATGAACATTCGATTGCAAGCTGTTTTGGACAACTTTCTTTCTCTTCCTGCAAAACACTCGGCAGACCTGCGTGCAGCCTCTAGAACACGATGGGAGATGTTTTTTGTGCTGGCACAGTTTCTCCTTGCCAGACAGAGTGGAAAAGCTTTTTGCTAAGATGTAGACGAGAAGAGAGGCTAAAGAAGCACGTATGGTGCTTCTCAGAGCTAAGCACCGCTCCCGGACCTCTTTCGGCACAAGGCGCACACCGCAGAGCACTGTGAGCGGCAGAATCGTCTTTGCGCGAAGAAGCAGCTTCTTCGTCTCCGGGAGCCGGAGAGAGCGGCAACTTCGCAAAGGTGATGAAACAAGCTGTACAACACTGCGATTGTGTGCGCAGCTTGCCAACTGAGAGAAAACAGTACCTGACCACTCTCCTGCCTTTTCTATTCACATGAACATTCGATTGCAAGCTGTTTTGGACAACTTTCTTTCTCTTCTTGCAAAACACTCGGCAGACCTGCGTGCAGCCTCTAGAACACGATGGGAGATGTTTTCTGTGCTGGCACAGTTTCTCCTTGCCAGACAGAGTGGAAAAGCTTTTTGCTAAGATGTAGACGAGAAGAGAGGCTAAAGACGAAGGTACGGTGCTCTGCAGAGCTAAGCACCGCTCCCGGGGCTCTTTCGGCAGAAGGCGCACACCACAGAGCACTGTGAGCGGCAGAATCGTCTTTGCGCGAAGAAGCAGCTTCTTCGTCTCCGGGAGCCGGAGAGAGCGGCAACTTCGCAAAGGTGATGAAACAAGCTGTACAACACTGCGATTGTGTGCGCAGCTTGCCAACTGAGAGAAAACAGTACCTGACCACTCTCCTGCCTTTTCTATTCACATGAACATTCGATTGGAAGCTGTTTTGGACAACTTTCTTTCTCTTCTTGCAAAACACTCGGCAGACCTCCGTGCAGCCTCTAGAACACGATGGGAGATGTTTTCTGTGCTGGCACAGTTTCTCCTTGCCAGACAGAGTGGAAAAGCTTTTTGCTAAGATGTAGACGAGAAGAGAGGCTAAAGAAGCAAGTATGGTGCTTCTCAGAGCTAAGCACAGCTCCCGGGGCTCTTTCGGCAGAAGGCGCACACCGCAGAGCACTGTGAGCGGCAGAATCGTCTTTGCGCGAAGAAGCAGCTTCTTCGTCTCCGGGAGCCGGAGAGAGCGGCAACTTCGCAAAGGTGATGAAACAAGCTGTACAACACTGCGATTGTGTGCGCAGCTTGCCAACTGAGAGAAAACAGTACCTGACCACTCTCCTGCCTTTTCTATTCACATGAACATTCGATTGCAAGCTGTTTTGGACAACTTTCTTTCTCTTCCTGCAAAACACTCGGCAGACCTGCGTGCAGCCTCTAGAACACGATGGGAGATGTTTTTTGTGCTGGCACAGTTTCTCCTTGCCAGACAGAGTGGAAAAGCTTTTTGCTAAGATGTAGACGAGAAGAGAGGCTAAAGACGAAGGTACGGTGCTCTGCAGAGCTAAGCACCGCTCCCGGACCTCTTTCGGCAGAAGGCGCACACCGCAGAGCACTGTGAGCGGCAGAATCGTCTTTGCGCGAAGAAGCAGCTTCTTCGTCTCCGGGAGCCGGAGAGAGCGGCAACTTCGCAAAGGTGATGAAACAAGCTGTACAACACTGCGATTGTGTGCGCAGCTTGCCAAGTGAGAGAAAAGAGTACCTGACCACTCTCCTGCCTTTTCTATTCACATGAACATTCGATTGCAAGCTGTTTTGGACAACTTTCTTTCTCTTCTTGCAAAACACTCGACAGACCTTCGTGCAGCCTCTAGAACACGATGGGAGATGTTTTCTGTGCTGGCACAGTTTCTCCTTGCCAGACAGAGTGGAAAAGGTTTTTGCTAAGATGTAGACGAGAAGAGAGGCTAAAGAAGCACGTATGGTGCTTCTCAGAGCTAAGCACCGCTCCCGGGGCTCTTTCGGCAGAAGGCGCACACCGCAGAGCACTGTGAGCGGCAGAATCGTCTTTGCGCGAAGAAGCAGCTTCTTCGTCTCCGGGAGCCGGAGAGAGCGGCAACTTCGCAAAGGTGATGAAACAAGCTGTACAACCCTGCGATTGTGTGCCCAGCTTGCCAACTGAGAGAAAACAGTACCTGACCACTCTCCTGCCTTTTCTATTCACATGAACATTCGATTGCAAGCTGTTTTGGACAACTTTCTTTCTCTTCTTGCAAAACACTCGGCAGACCTGCGTGCAGCCTCTAGAAGACGATGGGAGATGTTTTCTGTGCTGGCACAGTTTCTCCTTGCCAGACAGAGTGGAAAAGCTTTTTGCTAAGATGTAGACGAGAAGAGAGGCTAAAGACGAAGGTACGGTGCTCTGCAGAGCTAAGCACCGCTCCCGGGCCTCTTTCGGCAGAAGGCGCACACCGCAGAGCACTGTGAGCGGCAGAATCGTCTTTGCGCGAAGAAGCAGCTTCTTCGTCTCCGGGAGCCGGAGAGAGCGGCAACTTCGCAAAGGTGATGAAACAAGCTGTACAACACTGCGATTGTGTGCGCAGCTTGCCAACTGAGAGAAAACAGTACCTGACCACTCTCCTGCCTTTTCTATTCACATGAACATTCGATTGCAAGCTGTTTTGGAGAACTTTCTTTCTCTTCTTGCAAAACACTCGGCAGACCTCCGTGCAGCCTCTAGAACACGATGGGAGATGTTTTTTGTGCGGGCACAGTTTCTCCTTGCCAGAAAGAGTGGAAAAGCTTTTTGCTAAGATGTAGACGAGAAGAGAGGCTAAAGAAGCAGGTATGGTACTCTGCAGAGCTAAGCACAGCTCCCGGGCCTCTTTCTGCAGAAGACACACACTGCAGAACACAGTGAGCGGCAGAATCGTCTTTGCGCGAAGAAGCAGCTTCTTCGTCTCCGGGAGCCGGAGAGAGCGGCAACTTCGCAAAGGTGATGAAACAAGCTGTACAACACTGCGATTGTGTGCACAGCTTGCCAACTGAGAGAAAACAGTATCTGACCACTCTCCTGCCTTTTCTATTCACATGAACATTCGATTGGAAGCTGTTTTGGACAACTTTCTTTCTCTTCTTGCAAAACACTCGGCAGACCTCCGTGCAGCCTCTAGAACACGATGGGAGATGTTTTCTGTGCTGGCACAGTTTCTTCTTGCCAGACAGAGTGGAAAAGCTTTTTGCTAAGATGTAGATGAGAAGAGAGGCTAAAGACGAAGGTACGGTGCTCTGCAGAGCTAAGCACCGCTCCCGGACCTCTTTCGGCAGAAGGCGCACACCGCAGAGCACTGTGAGCGGCAGAATCGTCTTTGCACGAAGAAGCAGCTTCTTCGTCTCCGGGAGCCGGAGAGAGCGGCAACTTCGCAAAGGTGATGAAACAAGCTGTACAACACTGCGATTGTGTGCGCAGCTTGCCAACTGAGAGCAAACTGTACCTGATCACTCTCCTGCCATTTCTCATCACATGAACATTCGATTGCAAGCTGTTTTGGACAACTTTCTTTCTCTTCGTGCAAAACACTCTGCAGACCTCCGTGCAGCCTCTAGAACACGATGGGAGATGTTTTCTGTGCTGGCGCAATTTCTCCCTGCCAGACAGAGTGGAAAAGCTTTTTGCTAAGATGTAGACGAGAAGAGAGGCTAAAGACGAAGGTACGGTGCTCTGCAGAGCTAAGCACCGCTCCCGGGGCTCTTTCGGCAGAAGGCGCACACCGCAGAGCACTGTGAGCGGCAGAATCGTCTTTGCGCGAAGAAGCAGCTTCTTCGTCTCCGGGAGCCGGAGAGAGCGGCAACTTCGCAAAGGTGATGAAACAAGCTGTACAACACTGCGATTGTGTGCGCAGCTTGCCAACTGAGAGAAAACAGTACCTGACCACTCTCCTGGCTTTTCTATTCAGATGAACATTCGATTGCAAGCTGTTTTGGACAACTTTCTTTCTCTTCTTGCAAAACACTCGGCAGACCTCCGTGCAGCCTCTAGAACACGATGGGAGATGTTTTCTGTGCTGGCACAGTTTCTCCTTGCCAGACAGAGTGGAAAAGCTTTTTGCTAAGATGTAGACGAGAAGAGAGGCTAAAGACGAAGGTACGGTGCTCTGCAGAGCTAAGCACCGCTCCCGGGCGTCTTTCGGCAGAAGGCGCGCACCGCAGAGCACTGTGAGCGGCAGAATCGTCTTTGCGCGAAGAAGCAGCTTCTTCGTCTCCGGGAGCCGGAGAGAGCGGCAACTTCGCAAAAATGATGAAACAAGCTGTACAACACTGCGATTGTGTGCGCAGCTTGCCAACTGAGAGAAAACAGTACCTGACCACTCTCCTGCCTTTTCTATTCACGTGAACATTCGATTGCAAGCTGTTTTGGACAACTTTCTTTCTCTTCTTGCAAAACACTCGGCAGACCTCCGTGCAGCCTCTAGAACACGATGGGAGATGTTTTCTGTGCTGGCACAGTTTCTCCTTGCCAGACAGAGTGGAAAAGCTTTTTGCAGAGATGTAGACGAGAAGAGAGGCTAAAGAAGCACGTATGGTGCTTCTCAGAGCTAAGCACCGCTCCCGGGGCTCTTTCGGCAGAAGGCGCACACCGCAGAGCACTGTGAGCGGCAGAATCGTCTTTGCGCGAAGAAGCAGCTTCTTCGTCTCCGGGAGCCGGAGAGAGCGGCAACTTCGCAAAGGTGATGAAACAAGCTGTACAACCCTGCGATTGTGTGCCCAGCTTGCCAACTGAGAGAAAACAGTACCTGACCACTCTCCTGCCTTTTCTATTCACATGAACATTCGATTGCAAGCTGTTTTGGACAACTAACTTTCTCTTCTTGCAAAACACTCGGCAGACCTCCGTGCAGCCTCTAGAACACGATGGGAGATGTTTTCTGTGCTGGCACAGTTTCTCCTTGCCAGACAGAGTGGAAAAGCTTTTTGCTAAGATGTAGACGAGAAGAGAGGCTAAAGACGAAGGTACGGTGCTCTGCAGAGCTAAGCACCGCTCCCGGACCTCTTTCGGCAGAAGGCGCACACCGCAGAGCACTGTGAGCGGCAGAATCGTCTTTGCGCGAAGAAGCAGCTTCTTCGTCTCCGGGAGCCGGAGAGAGCGGCAACTTCGCAAAGGTGATGAAACAAGCTGTACAACACTGCGATTGTGTGCGCAGCTTGCCAACTGAGAGAAAACAGTACCTGACCACTCTCCTGCCTTTTCTATTCACATGAACATTCGATTGCAAGCTGTTTTGGACAACTTTCTTTCTCTTCTTGCAAAACACTCGGCAGACCTCCGTGCAGCCTCTAGAACACGATGGGAGATGTTTTCTGTGCTGGCACAGTTTCTCCTTGCCAGACAGAGTGGAAAAGCTTTTTGCTAAGATGTAGACGAGAAGAGAGGCTAAAGACGAAGGTACGGTGCTCTGCAGAGCTAAGCACCGCTCCCGGGGCTCTTTCGGCAGAAGGCGCACACCGCAGAGCACTGTGAGCCGCAGAATCGTCTTTGCGCGAAGAAGCAGCTTCTTCGTCTCCGGGAGCCGGAGAGAGCGGCAACTTCGCAAAGGTGATGAAACAAGCTGTACAACACTGCGATTGTGTGCGCAGCTTGCCAACTGAGAGAAAACAGTACCTGACCACTCTCCTGCCTTTTCTATTCACATGAACATTCGATTGCAAGCTGTTTTGGACAACTTTCTTTCTCTTCTTGCAAAACACTCGGCAGACCTCCGTGCAGCCTCTAGAACACGATGGGAGATGTTTTTTGTGCTGGCACAGTTTCTCCTTGCCAGACAGAGTGGAAAAGCTTTTTGCTAAGATGTAGACGAGAAGAGAGGCTAAAGAAGCACGTATGGTGCTTCTCAGAGCTAAGCACCGCTCCCGGGGCTCTTTCGGCAGAAGGCGCACACTGCAGAGCACTGTGAGCGGCAGAATCGTCTTTGCGCGAAGAAGCAGCTTCTTCGTCTCCGGGAGCCGGAGAGAGCGGCAACTTCGCAAAGGTGATGAAACAAGCTGTACAACACTGCGATTGTGTGCGCAGCTTGCCAACTGAGAGAAAACAGTACCTGACCACTCTCCTGCCTTTTCTATTCACATGAACATTCGATTGCAAGCTGTTTTGGACAACTTTCTTTCTCTTCCTGCAAAACACTCGGCAGACCTGCGTGCAGCCTCTAGAACACGATGGGAGATGTTTTTTGTGCTGGCACAGTTTCTCCTTGCCAGACAGAGTGGAAAAGCTTTTTGCTAAGATGTAGACGAGAAGAGAGGCTAAAGACGAAGGTACGGTGCTCTGCAGAGCTAAGCACCGCTCCCGGACCTCTTTCGGCACAAGGCGCACACCGCAGAGCACTGTGAGCGGCAGAATCGTCTTTGCGCGAAGAAGCAGCTTCTTCGTCTCCGGGAGCCGGAGAGAGCGGCAACTTCGCAAAGGTGATGAAACAAGCTGTACAACACTGCGATTGTGTGCGCAGCTTGCCAACTGAGAGAAAAGAGTACCTGACCACTCTCCTGCCTTTTCTATTCACATGAACATTCGATTGCAAGCTGTTTTGGACAACTTTCTTTCTCTTCTTGCAAAACACTCGGCAGACCTCCGTGCAGCCTCTAGAAGACGATGGGAGATGTTTTCTGTGCTGGCACAGTTTCTCCTTGCCAGACAGAGTGGAAAAGCTTTTTGCTAAGATGTAGACGAGAAGAGAGGCTAAAGAAGCACGTATGGTGCTTCTCAGAGCTAAGCACCGCTCCCGGGGCTCTTTCGGCAGAAGGCGCACACCGCAGAGCACTGTGAGCGGCAGAATCGTCTTTGCGCGAAGAAGCAGCTTCTTCGTCTCCGGGAGCCGGAGAGAGCGGCAACTTCGCAAAGGTGATGAAACAAGCTGTACAACCCTGCGATTGTGTGCCCAGCTTGCCAACTGAGAGAAAACAGTACCTGACCACTCTCCTGCCTTTTCTATTCACATGAACATTCGATTGCAAGCTGTTTTGGACAACTTTCTTTCTCTTCTTGCAAAACACTCGGCAGACCTCCGTGCAGCCTCTAGAACACGATGGGAGATGTTTTCTGTGCTGGCACAGTTTCTCCTTGCCAGACAGAGTGGAAAAGCTTTTTGCTAAGATGTAGACGAGAAGAGAGGCTAAAGAAGCACGTATGGTGCTTCTCAGAGCTAAGCACCGCTCCCGGGGCTCTTTCGGCAGAAGGCGCACACCGCAGAGCACTGTGAGCGGCAGAATCGTCTTTGCGCGAAGAAGCAGCTTCTTCGTCTCCGGGAGCCGGAGAGAGCGGCAACTTCGCAAAGGTGATGAAACAAGCTGTACAACACTGCGATTGTGTGCGCAGCCTGCCAACTGAGAGAAAACAGTACCTGACCACTCTCCTGTCTTTTCTATTCACATGAACATTCGATTGCAAGCTGTTTTGGACAACTTTCTTTCTCTTCTTGCAAAACACTCGGCAGACCTCCGTGCAGCCTCTAGAACACGATGGGAGATGTTTTCTGTGCTGGCACAGTTTCTCCTTGCCAGACAGAGTGGAAAAGCTTTTTGCTAAGATGTAGACGAGAAGAGAGGCTAAAGACGAAGGTACGGTGCTCTGCAGAGCTAAGCACCGCTCCCGGGCCTCTTTCGGCAGAAGGCGCACACCGCAGAGCACTGTGAGCGGCAGAATCGTCTTTGCGCGAAGAAGCAGCTTCTTCGTCTCCGGGAGCCGGAGAGAGCGGCAACTTCGCAAAGGTGATGAAACAAGCTGTACAACACTGCGATTGTGTGCGCAGCTTGCCAACTGAGAGAAAACAGTACCTGACCACTCTCCTGCCTTTTCTATTCACATGAACATTCGATTGCAAGCTGTTTTGGACAACTTTCTTTCTCTTCTTGCAAAACACTCGGCAGACCTCCGTGCAGCCTCTAGAACACGATGGGAGATGTTTTCTGTGCTGGCACAGTTTCTCCTTGCCAGACAGAGTGGAAAAGCTTTTTGCTAAGATGTAGACGAGAAGAGAGGCTAAAGAAGCACGTATGGTGCTTCTCAGAGCTAAGCACAGCTCCCGGGGCTCTTTCGGCAGAAGGCGCACACTGCAGAGCACTGTGAGCGGCAGAATCGTCTTTGCGCGAAGAAGCAGCTTCTTCGTCTCCGGGAGCCGGAGAGAGCGGCAGCTTCGCAAAGGTGATGAAACAAGCTGTACAACACTGCGATTGTGTGCGCAGCTTGCCAACTGAGAGAAAACAGTACCTGACCACTCTCCTGCCTTTTCTATTCAGATGAACCTTCGATTGCAAGCTGTTTTGGACAACTTTCTTTCTCTTCCTGCAAAACACTCGGCAGACCTGCGTGCAGCCTCTAGAACACGATGGGAGATGTTTTTTGTGCTGGCACAGTTTCTCCTTGCCAGACAGAGTGGAAAAGCTTTTTGCTAAGATGTAGACGAGAAGAGAGGCTAAAGACGAAGGTACGGTGCTCTGCAGAGCTAAGCACCGCTCCCGGACCTCTTTCGGCAGAAGGCGCACACCGCAGAGCACTGTGAGCGGCAGAATCGTCTTTGCGCGAAGAAGCAGCTTCTTCGTCTCCGGGAGCCGGAGAGAGCGGCAACTTCGCAAAGGTGATGAAACAAGCTGTACAACACTGCGATTGTGTGCGCAGCTTGCCAACTGAGAGAAAACAGTACCTGACCACTCTCCTGCCTTTTCTATTCACATGAACATTCGATTGCAAGCTGTTTTGGAGAACTTTCTTTCTCTTCTTGCAAAACACTCGGCAGACCTCCGTGCAGCCTCTAGAACACGATGGGAGATGTTTTCTGTGCTGGCACAGTTTCTCCTTGCCAGACAGAGTGGAAAAGCTTTTTGCTAAGATGTAGACGAGAAGAGAGGCTAAAGAAGCAGGTACGGTGCTTCTCAGAGCTAAGCACCGCTCCCGGGCCTCTTTCGGCAGAAGGCGCACACCGCAGAGCACTGTGAGCGGCAGAATCGTCTTTGCGCGAAGAAGCAGCTTCTTCGTCTCCGGGAGCCGGAGAGAGCGGCAACTTCGCAAAGGTGATGAAACAAGCTGTACAACACTGCGATTGTGTGCGCAGCATGCCAAATGAGAGAAAACAGTACCTGACCACTCTCCTGCCTAATGTAATCACATGAACATTCGATTGCAAGCTGTTTTGGACAACTTTCTTTCTCTTCTTGCAAAACACTCGGCAGACCTCCGTGCAGCCTCTAGAAGACGATGGGAGATGTTTTCTGTGCTGGCACAGTTTCTCCTTGCCAGACAGAGTGGAAAAGCTTTTTGCTAAGATGTAGACGAGAAGAGAGGCTAAAGAAGCACGTATGGTGCTTCTCAGAGCTAAGCACCGCTCCCGGGGCTCTTTCGGCAGAAGGCGCACACCGCAGAGCACTGTGAGCGGCAGAATCGTCTTTGCGCGAAGAAGCAGCTTCTTCGTCTCCGGGAGCCGGAGAGAGCGGCAACTTCGCAAAGGTGATGAAACAAGCTGTACAACCCTGCGATTGTGTGCCCAGCTTGCCAACTGAGAGAAAACAGTACCTGACCACTCTCCTGCCTTTTCTACTCACATGAACATTCGATTGCAAGCTGTTTTGGACAACTTTCTTTCTCTTCTTGCAAAACACTCGGCAGACCTCCGTGCAGCCTCTAGAACACGATGGGAGATGTTTTCTGTGCTGGCACAGTTTCTCCTTGCCAGACAGAGTGGAAAAGCTTTTTGCTAAGATGTAGACGAGAAGAGAGGCTAAAGACGAAGGTACGGTGCTCTGCAGAGGTAAGCACCGCTCCCGGGGCTCTTTCGGCAGAAGGCGCACACCGCAGAGCACTGTGAGCGGCAGAATCGTCTTTGCGCGAAGAAGCAGCTTCTTCGTCTCCGGGAGCCGGAGAGAGCGGCAACTTCGCAAAGGTGATGAAACAAGCTGTACAACACTGCGATTGTGTGCGCAGCTTGCCAACTGAGAGAAAACAGTACCTGACCACTCTCCTGCCTTTTCTATTCACATGAACATTCGATTGCAAGCTGTTTTGGACAACTTTCTTTCTCTTCTTGCAAAACACTCGGCAGACCTCCGTGCAGCCTCTAGAACACGATGGGAGATGTTTTCTGTGCTGGCACAGTTTCTCCTTGCCAGACAGAGTGGAAAAGCTTTTTGCTAAGATGTAGACGAGAAGAGAGGCTAAAGACGAAGGTACGGTGCTCTGCAGAGCTAAGCACCGCTCCCGGGCCTCTTTCGGCAGAAGGCGCACACCGCAGAGCACTGTGAGCGGCAGAATCGTCTTTGCGCGAAGAAGCAGCTTCTTCGTCTCCGGGAGCTGGAGAGAGCGGCAACTTCGCAAAGGTGATGAAACAAGCTGTACAACACTGCGATTGTGTGCGCAGCTTGCCAACTGAGAGAAAACAGTGCCTGACCACTCTCCTGCCTTTTCTATTCACATGAACATTCGATTGGAAGCTGTTTTGGACAACTTTCTTTCTCTTCTTGCAAAACACTCGGCAGACCTCCGTGCAGCCTCTAGAACACGATGGGAGATGTTTTCTGTGCTGGCACAGTTTCTCCTTGCCAGACAGAGTGGAAAAGCTTTTTGCTAAGATGTAGACGAGAAGAGAGGCTAAAGAAGCACGTATGGTGCTTCTCAGAGCTAAGCACCGCTCCCGGGGCTCTTTCGGCAGAAGGCGCACACCGCAGAGCACTGTGAGCGGCAGAATCGTCTTTGCGCGAAGAAGCAGCTTCTTCGTCTCCGGGAGCCGGAGAGAGCGGCAACTTCGCAAAGGTGATGAAACAAGCTGTACAACACTGCGATTGTGTGCGCAGCCTGCCAACTGAGAGAAAACAGTACCTGACCACTCTCCTGTCTTTTTCTATTCACATGAACATTCGATTGCAAGCTGTTTTGGACAACTTTCTTTCTCTTCTTGCAAAACACTCGGCAGACCTCCGTGCAGCCTCTAGAACACGATGGGAGATGTTTTCTGTGCTGGCACAGTTTCTCCTTGCCAGACAGAGTGGAAAAGCTTTTTGCTAAGATGTAGACGAGAAGAGAGGCTAAAGACGAAGGTACGGTGCTCTGCAGAGCTAAGCACCGCTCCCGGGCCTCTTTCGGCAGAAGGCGCACACCGCAGAGCACTGTGAGCGGCAGAATCGTCTTTGCGCGAAGAAGCAGCTTCTTCGTCTCCGGGAGCCGGAGAGAGCGGCAACTTCGCAAAGGTGATGAAACAAGCTGTACAACACTGCGATTGTGTGCGCAGCTTGCCAACTGAGAGAAAACAGTACCTGACCACTCTCCTGCCTTTTCTATTCACATGAACATTCGATTGCAAGCTGTTTTGGACAACTTTCTTCTCTTCTTGCAAAACACTCGGCAGACCTCCGTGCAGCCTCTAGAACACGATGGGAGATGTTTTCTGTGCTGGCACAGTTTCTCCTTGCCAGACAGAGTGGAAAAGCTTTTTGCTAAGATGTAGACGAGAAGAGAGGCTAAAGAAGCACGTATGGTGCTTCTCAGAGCTAAGCACAGCTCCCGGGGCTCTTTCGGCAGAAGGCGCACACTGCAGAGCACTGTGAGCGGCAGAATCGTCTTTGCGCGAAGAAGCAGCTTCTTCGTCTCCGGGAGCCGGAGAGAGCGGCAGCTTCGCAAAGGTGATGAAACAAGCTGTACAACACTGCGATTGTGTGCGCAGCTTGCCAACTGAGAGAAAACAGTACCTGACCACTCTCCTGCCTTTTCTATTCAGATGAACCTTCGATTGCAAGCTGTTTTGGACAACTTTCTTTCTCTTCCTGCAAAACACTCGGCAGACCTGCGTGCAGCCTCTAGAACACGATGGGAGATGTTTTTTGTGCTGGCACAGTTTCTCCTTGCCAGACAGAGTGGAAAAGCTTTTTGCTAAGATGTAGACGAGAAGAGAGGCTAAAGACGAAGGTACGGTGCTCTGCAGAGCTAAGCACCGCTCCCGGACCTCTTTCGGCAGAAGGCGCACACCGCAGAGCACTGTGAGCGGCAGAATCGTCTTTGCGCGAAGAAGCAGCTTCTTCGTCTCCGGGAGCCGCAGAGAGCGGCAACTTCGCAAAGGTGATGAAACAAGCTGTACAACACTGCGATTGTGTGCGCAGCTTGCCAACTGAGAGAAACAGTACCTGACCACTCTCCTGCCTTTTCTATTCACATGAACATTCGATTGCAAGCTGTTTTGGACAACTTTCTTTCTCTTCTTGCAAAACACTCGGCAGACCTCCGTGCAGCCTCTAGAACACGATGGGAGATGTTTTCTGTGCTGGCACAGTTTCTCCTTGCCAGACAGAGTGGAAAAGCTTTTTGCTAAGATGTAGACGAGAAGAGAGGCTAAAGAAGCAGGTACGGTGCTTCTCAGAGCTAAGCACCGCTCCCGGGCCTCTTTCGGCAGAAGGCGCACACCGCAGAGCACTGTGAGCGGCAGAATCGTCTTTGCGCGAAGAAGCAGCTTCTTCGTCTCCGGGAGCCGGAGAGAGCGGCAACTTCGCAAAGGTGATGAAACAAGCTGTACAACACTGCGATTGTGTGCGCAGCATGCCAAATGAGAGAAAACAGTACCTGACCACTCTCCTGCCTTTTGTATTCACATGAACATTCGATTGCAAGCTGTTTTGGACAACTTTCTTTCTCTTCTTGCAAAACACTCGGCAGACCTCCGTGCAGCCTCTAGAAGACGATGGGAGATGTTTTCTGTGCTGGCACAGTTTCTCCTTGCCAGACAGAGTGGAAAAGCTTTTTGCTAAGATGTAGACGAGAAGAGAGGCTAAAGAAGCACGTATGGTGCTTCTCAGAGCTAAGCACCGCTCCCGGGGCTCTTTCGGCAGAAGGCGCACACCGCAGAGCACTGTGAGCGGCAGAATCGTCTTTGCGCGAAGAAGCAGCTTCTTCGTCTCCGGGAGCCGGAGAGAGCGGCAACTTCGCAAAGGTGATGAAACAAGCTGTACAACCCTGCGATTGTGTGCCCAGCTTGCCAACTGAGAGAAAACAGTACCTGACCACTCTCCTGCCTTTTCTACTCACATGAACATTCGATTGCAAGCTGTTTTGGACAACTTTCTTTCTCTTCTTGCAAAACACTCGGCAGACCTCCGTGCAGCCTCTAGAACACGATGGGAGATGTTTTCTGTGCTGGCACAGTTTCTCCTTGCCAGACAGAGTGGAAAAGCTTTTTGCTAAGATGTAGACGAGAAGAGAGGCTAAAGACGAAGGTACGGTGCTCTGCAGAGGTAAGCACCGCTCCCGGGGCTCTTTCGGCAGAAGGCGCACACCGCAGAGCACTGTGAGCGGCAGAATCGTCTTTGCGCGAAGAAGCAGCTTCTTCGTCTCCGGGAGCCGGAGAGAGCGGCAACTTCGCAAAGGTGATGAAACAAGCTGTACAACACTGCGATTGTGTGCGCAGCTTGCCAACTGAGAGAAAACAGTACCTGACCACTCTCCTGCCTTTTCTATTCACATGAACATTCGATTGCAAGCTGTTTTGGACAACTTTCTTTCTCTTCTTGCAAAACACTCGGCAGACCTCCGTGCAGCCTCTAGAACACGATGGGAGATGTTTTCTGTGCTGGCACAGTTTCTCCTTGCCAGACAGAGTGGAAAAGCTTTTTGCTAAGATGTAGACGAGAAGAGAGGCTAAAGACGAAGGTACGGTGCTCTGCAGAGCTAAGCACCGCTCCCGGGCCTCTTTCGGCAGAAGGCGCACACCGCAGAGCACTGTGAGCGGCAGAATCGTCTTTGCGCGAAGAAGCAGCTTCTTCGTCTCCGGGAGCTGGAGAGAGCGGCAACTTCGCAAAGGTGATGAAACAAGCTGTACAACACTGCGATTGTGTGCGCAGCTTGCCAACTGAGAGAAAACAGTGCCTGACCACTCTCCTGCCTTTTCTATTCACATGAACATTCGATTGGAAGCTGTTTTGGACAACTTTCTTTCTCTTCTTGCAAAACACTCGGCAGACCTCCGTGCAGCCTCTAGAACACGATGGGAGATGTTTTCTGTGCTGGCACAGTTTCTCCTTGCCAGACAGAGTGGAAAAGCTTTTTGCTAAGATGTAGACGAGAAGAGAGGCTAAAGAAGCACGTATGGTGCTTCTCAGAGCTAAGCACCGCTCCCGGACCTCTTTCGGCAGAAGGCGCACACCGCAGAGCACTGTGAGCGGCAGAATCGTCTTTGCGCGAAGAAGCAGCTTCTTCGTCTCCGGGAGCCGGAGAGAGCGGCAACTTCGCAAAGGTGATGAAACAAGCTGTACAACACTGCGATTGTGTGCGCAGCATGCCAACTGAGAGAAAACAGTACCTGACCACTCTCCTGTCTTTTCTATTCACATGAACATTCGATTGCAAGCTGTTTTGGACAACTTTCTTTCTCTTCTTGCAAAACACTCGGCAGACCTCCGTGCAGCCTCTAGAACACGATGGGAGATGTTTTCTGTGCTGGCACAGTTTCTCCTTGCCAGACAGAGTGGAAAAGCTTTTTGCTAAGATGTAGACGAGAAGAGAGGCTAAAGACGAAGGTACGGTGCTCTGCAGAGCTAAGCACCGCTCCCGGGCCTCTTTCGGCAGAAGGCGCACACCGCAGAGCACTGTGAGCGGCAGAATCGTCTTTGCGCGAAGAAGCAGCTTCTTCGTCTCCGGGAGCCGGAGAGAGCGGCAACTTCGCAAAGGTGATGAAACAAGCTGTACAACACTGCGATTGTGTGCGCAGCTTGCCAACTGAGAGAAAACAGTACCTGACCACTCTCCTGCCTTTTCTATTCACATGAACATTCGATTGCAAGCTGTTTTGGACAACTTTCTTTCTCTTCTTGCAAAACACTCGGCAGACCTCCGTGCAGCCTCTAGAACACGATGGGAGATGTTTTTTGTGCTGGCACAGTTTCTCCTTGCCAGACAGAGTGGAAAAGCTTTTTGCTAAGATCTAGACGAGAAGAGAGGCTAAAGACGAAGGTACAGTGCTCTGCAGAGCTAAGCACAGCTCCCGGGCCTCTTTCGGCAGAAGGCGCACACCGCAGAGCACTGTGAGCGGCAGAATCGTCTTTGCGCGAAGAAGCAGCTTCTTCGTCTCCGGGAGCTGGAGAGAGCGGCAACTTCGCAAAGGTGATGAAACAAGCTGTACAACACTGCGATTGTGTGCGCAGCATGCCAACTGAGAGAAAACAGTACCTGACCACTCTCCTGCCTTTTCTATTCACATGAACATTCGATTGCAAGCTGTTTTGGACAACTTTCTTTCTCTTCTTGCAAAACACTCGGCAGACCTCCGTGCAGCCTCTAGAACACGATGGGAGATGTTTTTTGTGCTGGCACAGTTTCTCCTTGCCAGACAGAGTGGAAAAGCTTTTTGCTAAGATGTAGACGAGAAGAGAGGCTAAAGAAGCACGTATGGTGCTTCTCAGAGCTAAGCACCGCTCCCGGGGCTCTTTCGGCAGAAGGCGCACACTGCAGAGCACTGTGAGCGGCAGAATCGTCTTTGCGCGAAGAAGCAGCTTCTTCGTCTCCGGGAGCCGGAGAGAGCGGCAACTTCGCAAAGGTGATGAAACAAGCTGTACAACACTGCGATTGTGTGCGCAGCTTGCCAACTGAGAGAAAACAGTACCTGACCACTCTCCTGCCTTTTCTATTCACATGAACATTCGATTGCAAGCTGTTTTGGACAACTTTCTTTCTCTTCCTGCAAAACACTCGGCAGACCTGCGTGCAGCCTCTAGAACACGATGGGAGATGTTTTTTGTGCTGGCACAGTTTCTCCTTGCCAGACAGAGTGGAAAAGCTTTTTGCTAAGATGTAGACGAGAAGAGAGGCTAAAGACGAAGGTACGGTGCTCTGCAGAGCTAAGCACCGCTCCCGGACCTCTTTCGGCAGAAGGCGCACACCGCAGAGCACTGTGAGCGGCAGAATCGTCTTTGCGCGAAGAAGCAGCTTCTTCGTCTCCGGGAGCCGGAGAGAGCGGCAACTTCGCAAAGGTGATGAAACAAGCTGTACAACCCTGCGATTGTGTGCCCAGCTTGCCAAATGAGAGAAAACAGTACCTGACCACTCTCCTGCCTTTTCTATTCACATGAACATTCGATTGCAAGCTGTTTTGGACAACTTTCTTTCTCTTCTTGCAAAACACTCGGCAGACCTCCGTGCAGCCTCTAGAACACGATGGGAGATGTTTTCTGTGCTGGCACAGTTTCTCCTTGCCAGACAGAGTGGAAAAGCTTTTTGCTAAGATGTAGACGAGAAGAGAGGCTAAAGAAGCACGTATGGTGCTTCTCAGAGCTAAGCACAGCTCCCGGGGCTCTTTCGGCAGAAGGCGCACACTGCAGAGCACTGTGAGCGGCAGAATCGTCTTTGCGCGAAGAAGCAGCTTCTTCGTCTCCGGGAGCCGGAGAGAGCGGCAGCTTCGCAAAGGTGATGAAACAAGCTGTACAACACTGCGATTGTGTGCGCAGCTTGCCAACTGAGAGAAAACAGTACCTGACCACTCTCCTGCCTTTTCTATTCAGATGAACCTTCGATTGCAAGCTGTTTTGGACAACTTTCTTTCTCTTCCTGCAAAACACTCGGCAGACCTGCGTGCAGCCTCTAGAACACGATGGGAGATGTTTTTTGTGCTGGCACAGTTTCTCCTTGCCAGACAGAGTGGAAAAGCTTTTTGCTAAGATGTAGACGAGAAGAGAGGCTAAAGACGAAGGTACGGTGCTCTGCAGAGCTAAGCACCGCTCCCGGACCTCTTTCGGCAGAAGGCGCACACCGCAGAGCACTGTGAGCGGCAGAATCGTCTTTGCGCGAAGAAGCAGCTTCTTCGTCTCCGGGAGCCGGAGAGAGCGGCAACTTCGCAAAGGTGATGAAACAAGCTGTACAACACTGCGATTGTGTGCGCAGCTTGCCAACTGAGAGAAAACAGTACCTGACCACTCTCCTGCCTTTTCTATTCACATGAACATTCGATTGCAAGCTGTTTTGGACAACTTTCTTTCTCTTCTTGCAAAACACTCGGCAGACCTCCGTGCAGCCTCTAGAACACGATGGGAGATGTTTTCTGTGCTGGCACAGTTTCTCCTTGCCAGACAGAGTGGAAAAGCTTTTTGCTAAGATGTAGACGAGAAGAGAGGCTAAAGAAGCAGGTACGGTGCTTCTCAGAGCTAAGCACCGCTCCCGGGGCTCTTTCGGCAGAAGGCGCACACCGCAGAGCACTGTGAGCGGCAGAATCGTCTTTGCGCGAAGAAGCAGCTTCTTCGTCTCCGGGAGCCGGAGAGAGCGGCAACTTCGCAAAGGTGATGAAACAAGCTGTACAACACTGCGATTGTGTGCGCAGCATGCCAAATGAGAGAAAACAGTACCTGACCACTCTCCTGCCTAATGTAATCACATGAACATTCGATTGCAAGCTGTTTTGGACAACTTTCTTTCTCTTCTTGCAAAACACTCGGCAGACCTCCGTGCAGCCTCTAGAACACGATGGGAGATGTTTTCTGTGCTGGCACAGTTTCTCCTTGCCAGACAGAGTGGAAAAGCTTTTTGCTAAGATGTAGACGAGAAGAGAGGCTAAAGAAGCACGTATGGTGCTTCTCAGAGCTAAGCACCGCTCCCGGGGCTCTTTCGGCAGAAGGCGCACACCGCAGAGCACTGTGAGCGGCAGAATCGTCTTTGCGCGAAGAAGCAGCTTCTTCGTCTCCGGGAGCCGGAGAGAGCGGCAACTTCGCAAAGGTGATGAAACAAGCTGTACAACCCTGCGATTGTGTGCCCAGCTTGCCAACTGAGAGAAAACAGTACCTGACCACTCTCCTGCCTTTTCTACTCACATGAACATTCGATTGCAAGCTGTTTTGGACAACTTTCTTTCTCTTCTTGCAAAACACTCGGCAGACCTCCGTGCAGCCTCTAGAACACGATGGGAGATGTTTTCTGTGCTGGCACAGTTTCTCCTTGCCAGACAGAGTGGAAAAGCTTTTTGCTAAGATGTAGACGAGAAGAGAGGCTAAAGACGAAGGTACGGTGCTCTGCAGAGCTAAGCACCGCTCCCGGACCTCTTTCGGCAGAAGGCGCACACCGCAGAGCACTGTGAGCGGCAGAATCGTCTTTGCGCGAAGAAGCAGCTTCTTCGTCTCCGGGAGCCGGAGAGAGCGGCAACTTCGCAAAGGTGATGAAACAAGCTGTACAACACTGCGATTGTGTGCGCAGCTTGCCAACTGAGAGAAAACAGTACCTGACCACTCTCCTGCCTTTTCTATTCACATGAACATTCGATTGCAAGCTGTTTTGGACAACTTTCTTTCTCTTCTTGCAAAACACTCGGCAGACCTCCGTGCAGCCTCTAGAACACGATGGGAGATGTTTTCTGTGCTGGCACAGTTTCTCCTTGCCAGACAGAGTGGAAAAGCTTTTTGCTAAGATGTAGACGAGAAGAGAGGCTAAAGACGAAGGTACGGTGCTCTGCAGAGCTAAGCACCGCTCCCGGGCGTCTTTCGGCAGAAGGCGCACACCGCAGAGCACTGTGAGCGGCAGAATCGTCTTTGCGCGAAGAAGCAGCTTCTTCGTCTCCGGGAGCTGGAGAGAGCGGCAACTTCGCAAAGGTGATGAAACAAGCTGTACAACACTGCGATTGTGTGCGCAGCTTGCCAACTGAGAGAAAACAGTGCCTGACCACTCTCCTGCCTTTTCTATTCACATGAACATTCGATTGGAAGCTGTTTTGGACAACTTTCTTTCTCTTCTTGCAAAACACTCGGCAGACCTCCGTGCAGCCTCTAGAACACGATGGGAGATGTTTTCTGTGCTGGCACAGTTTCTCCTTGCCAGACAGAGTGGAAAAGCTTTTTGCTAAGATGTAGACGAGAAGAGAGGCTAAAGAAGCACGTATGGTGCTTCTCAGAGCTAAGCACCGCTCCCGGACCTCTTTCGGCAGAAGGCGCACACCGCAGAGCACTGTGAGCGGCAGAATCGTCTTTGCGCGAAGAAGCAGCTTCTTCGTCTCCGGGAGCCGGAGAGAGCGGCAACTTCGCAAAGGTGATGAAACAAGCTGTACAACACTGCGATTGTGTGCGCAGCATGCCAACTGAGAGAAAACAGTACCTGACCACTCTCCTGTCTTTTCTATTCTCATGAACATTCGATTGCAAGCTGTTTTGGACAACTTTCTTTCTCTTCTTGCAAAACACTCGGCAGACCTCCGTGCAGCCTCTAGAACACGATGGGAGATGTTTTCTGTGCTGGCACAGTTTCTCCTTGCCAGACAGAGTGGAAAAGCTTTTTGCTAAGATGTAGACGAGAAGAGAGGCTAAAGACGAAGGTACGGTGCTCTGCAGAGCTAAGCACCGCTCCCGGGCCTCTTTCGGCAGAAGGCGCACACCGCAGAGCACTGTGAGCGGCAGAATCGTCTTTGCGCGAAGAAGCAGCTTCTTCGTCTCCGGGAGCCGGAGAGAGCGGCAACTTCGCAAAGGTGATGAAACAAGCTGTACAACACTGCGATTGTGTGCGCAGCTTGCCAACTGAGAGAAAACAGTACCTGACCACTCTCCTGCCTTTTCTATTCACATGAACATTCGATTGCAAGCTGTTTTGGACAACTTTCTTTCTCTTCTTGCAAAACACTCGGCAGACCTCCGTGCAGCCTCTAGAACACGATGGGAGATGTTTTTTGTGCTGGCACAGTTTCTCCTTGCCAGACAGAGTGGAAAAGCTTTTTGCTAAGATGTAGACGAGAAGAGAGGCTAAAGACGAAGGTACAGTGCTCTGCAGAGCTAAGCACAGCTCCCGGGCCTCTTTCGGCAGAAGGCGCACACCGCAGAGCACTGTAAGCGGCAGAATCGTCTTTGCGCGAAGAAGCAGCTTCTTCGTCTCCGGGAGCCGGAGAGAGCGGCAACTTCGCAAAGGTGATGAAACAAGCTGTACAACACTGCGATTGTGTGCGCAGCCTGCCAACTGAGAGAAAACAGTACCTGACCACTCTCCTGGCTTTTCTATTCAGATGAACCTTCGATTGCAAGCTGTTTTGGACAACTTTCTTTCTCTTCCTGCAAAACACTCGGCAGACCTGCGTGCAGCCTCTAGAACACGATGGGAGATGTTTTTTGTGCTGGCACAGTTTCTCCTTGCCAGACAGAGTGGAAAAGCTTTTTGCTAAGATGTAGACGAGAAGAGAGGCTAAAGACGAAGGTACGGTGCTCTGCAGAGCTAAGCACCGCTCCCGGACCTCTTTCGGCAGAAGGCGCACACCGCAGAGCACTGTGAGCGGCAGAATCGTCTTTGCGCGAAGAAGCAGCTTCTTCGTCTCCGGGAGCCGGAGAGAGCGGCAACTTCGCAAAGGTGATGAAACAAGCTGTACAACACTGCGATTGTGTGCGCAGCTTGCCAACTGAGAGAAAACAGTACCTGACCACTCTCCTGCCTTTTCTATTCACATGAACATTCGATTGCAAGCTGTTTTGGACAACTTTCTTTCTCTTCTTGCAAAACACTCGGCAGACCTCCGTGCAGCCTCTAGAACACGATGGGAGATGTTTTCTGTGCTGGCACAGTTTCTCCTTGCCAGACAGAGTGGAAAAGCTTTTTGCTAAGATGTAGACGAGAAGAGAGGCTAAAGAAGCAGGTACGGTGCTTCTCAGAGCTAAGCACCGCTCCCGGGGCTCTTTCGGCAGAAGGCGCACACCGCAGAGCACTGTGAGCGGCAGAATCGTCTTTGCGCGAAGAAGCAGCTTCTTCGTCTCCGGGAGCCGGAGAGAGCGGCAACTTCGCAAAGGTGATGAAACAAGCTGTACAACACTGCGATTGTGTGCGCAGCATGCCAAATGAGAGAAAACAGTACCTGACCACTCTCCTGCCTTATGTAATCACATGAACATTCGATTGCAAGCTGTTTTGGACAACTTTCTTTCTCTTCTTGCAAAACACTCGGCAGACCTCCGTGCAGCCTCTAGAACACGATGGGAGATGTTTTCTGTGCTGGCACAGTTTCTCCTTGCCAGACAGAGTGGAAAAGCTTTTTGCTAAGATGTAGACGAGAAGAGAGGCTAAAGAAGCACGTATGGTGCTTCTCAGAGCTAAGCACCGCTCCCGGGGCTCTTTTGGCAGAAGGCGCACACCGCAGAGCACTGTGAGCGGCAGAATCGTCTTTGCGCGAAGAAGCAGCTTCTTCGTCTCCGGGAGCCGGAGAGAGCGGCAACTTCGCAAAGGTGATGAAACAAGCTGTACAACCCTGCGATTGTGTGCCCAGCTTGCCAACTGAGAGAAAACAGTACCTGACCACTCTCCTGCCTTTTCTATTCACATGAACATTCGATTGCAAGCTGTTTTGGACAACTTTCTTTCTCTTCTTGCAAAACACTCGGCAGACCTCCGTGCAGCCTCTAGAACACGATGGGAGATGTTTTCTGTGCTGGCACAGTTTCTCCTTGCCAGACAGAGTGGAAAAGCTTTTTGCTAAGATGTAGACGAGAAGAGAGGCTAAAGACGAAGGTACGGTGCTCTGCAGAGCTAAGCACCGCTCCCGGGCCTCTTTCGGCAGAAGGCGCACACCGCAGAGCACTGTGAGCGGCAGAATCGTCTTTGCGCGAAGAAGCAGCTTCTTCGTCTCCGGGAGCCGGAGAGAGCGGCAACTTCGCAAAGGTGATGAAACAAGCTGTACAACACTGCGATTGTGTGCGCAGCTTGCCAACTGAGAGAAAACAGTACCTGACCACTCTCCTGCCTTTTCTAGTCACATGAACATTCGATTGCAAGCTGTTTTGGACAACTTTCTTTCTCTTCTTGCAAAACACTCGGCAGACCTCCGTGCAGCCTCTAGAACACGATGGGAGATGTTTTCTGTGCTGGCACAGTTTCTCCTTGCCAGACAGAGTGGAAAAGCTTTTTGCTAAGATGTAGACGAGAAGAGAGGCTAAAGACGAAGGTACGGTGCTCTGCAGAGCTAAGCACCGCTCCCGGGCGTCTTTCGGCAGAAGGCGCACACCGCAGAGCACTGTGAGCGGCAGAATCGTCTTTGCGCGAAGAAGCAGCTTCTTCGTCTCCGGGAGCCGGAGAGAGCGGCAACTTCCCAAAGGTGATGAAACAAGCTGTACAACACTGTGATTGTGTGCGCAGCTTGCCAACTGAGAGAAAACAGTGCCTGACCACTCTCCTGCCTTTTCTATTCACATGAACATTCGATTGGAAGCTGTTTTGGACAACTTTCTTTCTCTTCTTGCAAAACACTCGGCAGACCTCCGTGCAGCCTCTAGAACACGATGGGAGATGTTTTCTGTGCTGGCACAGTTTCTCCTTGCCAGACAGAGTGGAAAAGCTTTTTGCTAAGATGTAGACGAGAAGAGAGGCTAAAGAAGCACGTATGGTGCTTCTCAGAGCTAAGCACCGCTCCCGGGGCTCTTTCGGCAGAAGGCGCACACCGCAGAGCACTGTGAGCGGCAGAATCGTCTTTGCGCGAAGAAGCAGCTTCTTCGTCTCCGGGAGCCGGAGAGAGCGGCAACTTCGCAAAGGTGATGAAACAAGCTGTACAACACTGCGATTGTGTACGCAGCCTGCCAACTGAGAGAAAACAGTACCTGACCACTCTCCTGTCTTTTCTATTCACATGAACATTCGATTGCAAGCTGTTTTGGACAACTTTCTTTCTCTTCTTGCAAAACACTCGGCAGACCTCCGTGCAGCTTCTAGAACACGATGGGAGATGTTTTCTGTGCTGGCACAGTTTCTCCTTGCCAGACAGAGTGGAAAAGCTTTTTGCTAAGATGTAGACTAGAAGAGAGGCTAAAGACGAAGGTACGGTGCTCTGCAGAGCTAAGCACCGCTCCCGGGCCTCTTTCGGCAGAAGGCGCACACCGCAGAGCACTGTGAGCGGCAGAATCGTCTTTGCGCGAAGAAGCAGCTTCTTCGTCTCCGGGAGCCGGAGAGAGCGGCAACTTCGCAAAGGTGATGAAACAAGCTGTACAACACTGCGATTGTGTGCGCAGCGTGCCAAGTGAGAGAAAACAGTACCTGACCACTCTCCTGCCTTTTCTATTCACATGAACATTCGATTGCAAGCTGTTTTGGACAACTTTCTTTCTCTTCTTGCAAAACACTCGGCAGACCTCCGTGCAGCCTCTAGAACACGATGGGAGATGTTTTTTGTGCTGGCACAGTTTCTCCTTGCCAGACAGAGTGGAAAAGCTTTTTGCTAAGATGTAGACGAGAAGAGAGGCTAAAGACGAAGGTACAGTGCTCTGCAGAGCTAAGCACAGCTCCCGGGCCTCTTTCGGCAGAAGGCGCACACCGCAGAGCACTGTGAGCGGCAGAATCGTCTTTGCGCGAAGAAGCAGCTTCTTCGTCTCCGGGAGCTGGAGAGAGCGGCAACTTCGCAAAGGTGATGAAACAAGCTGTACAACACTGCGATTGTGTGCGCAGCATGCCAACTGAGAGAAAACAGTACCTGACCACTCTCCTGCCTTTTCTATTCACATGAACATTCGATTGCAAGCTGTTTTGGACAACTTTCTTTCTCTTCTTGCAAAACACTCGGCAGACCTCCGTGCAGCCTCTAGAACACGATGGGAGATGTTTTCTGTGCTGGCACAGTTTCTCCTTGCCAGACAGAGTGGAAAAGCTTTTTGCTAAGATGTAGACGAGAAGAGAGGCTAAAGACGAAGGTACGGTGCTCTGCAGAGCTAAGCACCGCTCCCGGGCGTCTTTCGGCAGAAGGCGCACACCGCAGAGCACTGTGAGCGGCAGAATCGTCTTTGCGCGAAGAAGCAGCTTCTTCGTCTCCGGGAGCCGGAGAGAGCGGCAGCTTCGCAAAGGTGATGAAACAAGCTGTACAACACTGCGATTGTGTGCGCAGCTTGCCAACTGAGAGAAAACAGTACCTGACCCCTCACCTGCCTTTTCTATTCACATGAACATTCGATTGGAAGCTGTTTTGGAAAACTTTCTTTCTCTTCTTGCAAAACACTCGGCAGACCTCCGTGCAGCCTCTAGAACACGATGGGAGATGTTTTTTGTGCCGGCACAGTTTCTCCTTGCCAGACAGAGTGGAAAAGCTTTTTGCTAAGATGTAGACGAGAAGAGAGGCTAAAGAAGCACGTATGGTGCTTCTCAGAGCTAAGCACAGCTCCCGGGGCTCTTTCGGCAGAAGGCGCACACCGCAGAGCACTGTGAGCGGCAGAATCGTCTTTGCGCGAAGAAGCAGCTTCTTCGTCTCCGGGAGCCGGAGAGAGCGGCAACTTCGCAAAGGTGATGAAACAAGCTGTACAACACTGCGATTGTGTGCGCAGCCTGCCAACTGAGAGAAAACAGTACCTGACCACTCTCCTGGCTTTTCTATTCAGATGAACTTTCGATTGCAAGCTGTTTTGGACAACTTTCTTTCTCTTCCTGCAAAACACTCGGCAGACCTGCGTGCAGCCTCTAGAACACGATGGGAGATGTTTTTTGTGCTGGCACAGTTTCTCCTTGCCAGACAGAGTGGAAAAGCTTTTTGCTAAGATGTAGACGAGAAGAGAGGCTAAAGACGAAGGTACGGTGCTCTGCAGAGCTAAGCACCGCTCCCGGACCTCTTTCGGCAGAAGGCGCACACCGCAGAGCACTGTGAGCGGCAGAATCGTCTTTGCGCGAAGAAGCAGCTTCTTCGTCTCCGGGAGCCGGAGAGAGCGGCAACTTCGCAAAGGTGATGAAACAAGCTGTACAACACTGCGATTGTGTGCGCAGCTTGCCAACTGAGAGAAAACAGTACCTGACCACTCTCCTGCCTTTTCTATTCACATGAACATTCGATTGCAAGCTGTTTTGGACAACTTTCTTTCTCTTCTTGCAAAACACTCGGCAGACCTCCGTGCAGCCTCTAGAACACGATGGGAGATGTTTTCTGTGCTGGCACAGTTTCTCCTTGCCAGACAGAGTGGAAAAGCTTTTTGCTAAGATGTAGACGAGAAGAGAGGCTAAAGAAGCAGGTACGGTGCTTCTCAGAGCTAAGCACCGCTCCCGGGGCTCTTTCGGCAGAAGGCGCACACCGCAGAGCACTGTGAGCGGCAGAATCGTCTTTGCGCGAAGAAGCAGCTTCTTCGTCTCCGGGAGCCGGAGAGAGCGGCAACTTCGCAAAGGTGATGAAACAAGCTGTACAACACTGCGATTGTGTGCGCAGCATGCCAAATGAGAGAAAACAGTACCTGACCACTCTCCTGCCTTATGTAATCACATGAACATTCGATTGCAAGCTGTTTTGGACAACTTTCTTTCTCTTCTTGCAAAACACTCGGCAGACCTCCGTGCAGCCTCTAGAACACGATGGGAGATGTTTTCTGTGCTGGCACAGTTTCTCCTTGCCAGACAGAGTGGAAAAGCTTTTTGCTAAGATGTAGACGAGAAGAGAGGCTAAAGAAGCACGTATGGTGCTTCTCAGAGCTAAGCACCGCTCCCGGGGCTCTTTCGGCAGAAGGCGCACACCGCAGAGCACTGTGAGCGGCAGAATCGTCTTTGCGCGAAGAAGCAGCTTCTTCGTCTCCGGGAGCCGGAGAGAGCGGCAACTTCGCAAAGGTGATGAAACAAGCTGTACAACCCTGCGATTGTGTGCGCAGCATGCCAACTGAGAGAAAACAGTACCTGACCACTCTCCTGCCTTTTCTATTCACATGAACATTCGATTGCAAGCTGTTTTGGACAACTTTCTTTCTCTTCTTGCAAAACACTCGGCAGACCTCCGTGCAGCCTCTAGAACACGATGGGAGATGTTTTCTGTGCTGGCACAGTTTCTCCTTGCCAGACAGAGTGGAAAAGCTTTTTGCTAAGATGTAGAGGAGAAGAGAGGCTAAAGACGAAGGTACGGTACTCTGCAGAGCTAAGCACCGCTCCCGGGCGTCTTTCGGCAGAAGGCGCACACCGCAGAGCACTGTGAGCGGCAGAATCGTCTTTGCGCGAAGAAGCAGCTTCTTCGTCTCCGGGAGCCGGAGAGAGCGGCAACTTCCCAAAGGTGATGAAACAAGCTGTACAACACTGTGATTGTGTGCGCAGCTTGCCAACTGAGAGAAAACAGTGCCTGACCACTCTCCTGCCTTTTCTATTCACATGAACATTCGATTGGAAGCTGTTTTGGACAACTTTCTTTCTCTTCTTGCAAAACACTCGGCAGACATCCGTGCAGCCTCTAGAACACGATGGGAGATGTTTTCTGTGCTGGCACAGTTTCTCCTTGCCAGACAGAGTGGAAAAGCTTTTTGCTAAGATGTAGACGAGAAGAGAGGCTAAAGAAGCACGTATGGTGCTTCTCAGAGCTAAGCACCGCTCCCGGGGCTCTTTCGGCAGAAGGCGCACACCGCAGAGCACTGTGAGCGGCAGAATCGTCTTTGCGCGAAGAAGCAGCTTCTTCGTCTCCGGGAGCCGGAGAGAGCGGCAACTTCGCAAAGGTGATGAAACAAGCTGTACAACACTGCGATTGTGTACGCAGCCTGCCAACTGAGAGAAAACAGTACCTGACCACTCTCCTGTCTTTTCTATTCACATGAACATTCGATTGCAAGCTGTTTTGGACAACTTTCTTTCTCTTCTTGCAAAACACTCGGCAGACCTCCGTGCAGCCTCTAGAACACGATGGGAGATGTTTTCTGTGCTGGCACAGTTTCTCCTTGCCAGACAGAGTGGAAAAGCTTTTTGCTAAGATGTAGACTAGAAGAGAGGCTAAAGACGAAGGTACGGTGCTCTGCAGAGCTAAGCACCGCTCCCGGGCCTCTTTCGGCAGAAGGCGCACACCGCAGAGCACTGTGAGCGGCAGAATCGTCTTTGCGCGAAGAAGCAGCTTCTTCGTCTCCGGGAGCCGGAGAGAGCGGCAACTTCGCAAAGGTGATGAAACAAGCTGTACAACACTGCGATTGTGTGCGCAGCGTGCCAACTGAGAGAAAACAGTACCTGACCACTCTCCTGCCTTTTCTATTCACATGAACATTCGATTGCAAGCTGTTTTGGACAACTTTCTTTCTCTTCTTGCAAAACACTCGGCAGACCTCCGTGCAGCCTCTAGAAGACGATGGGAGATGTTTTCTGTGCTGGCACAGTTTCTCCTTGCCAGACAGAGTGGAAAAGCTTTTTGCTAAGATGTAGACGAGAAGAGAGGCTAAAGACGAAGGTACGGTGCTCTGCAGAGCTAAGCACCGCTCCCGGGCGTCTTTCGGCAGAAGGCGCACACCGCAGAGCACTGTGAGCGGCAGAATCGTCTTTGCGCGAAGAAGCAGCTTCTTCGTCTCCGGGAGCCGGAGAGAGCGGCAACTTCGCAAAGGTGATGAAACAAGCTGTACAACACTGCGATTGTGTGCGCAGCCTGCCAACTGAGAGAAAACAGTACCTGACCACTCTCCTGTCTTTTCTATTCACATGAACATTCGATTGCAAGCTGTTTTGGACAACTTTCTTTCTCTTCTTGCAAAACACTCGGCAGACCTCCGTGCAGCCTCTAGAACACGATGGGAGATGTTTTCTGTGCTGGCACAGTTTCTCCTTGCCAGACAGAGTGGAAAAGCTTTTTGCTAAGATGTAGACGAGAAGAGAGGCTAAAGACGAAGGTACGGTGCTCTGCAGAGCTAAGCACCGCTCCCGGGGCTCTTTCGGCAGAAGGCGCACACAGCAGAGCACTGTGAGCGGCAGAATCGTCTTTGCGCGAAGAAGCAGCTTCTTCGTCTCCGGGAGCCGGAGAGAGCGGCAACTTCGCAAAGGTGATGAAACAAGCTGTACAACACTGCGATTGTGTGCGCAGCTTGCCAACTGAGAGAAAACAGTACCTGACCACTCTCCTGCCTTTTCTATTCACGTGAACATTCGATTGCAAGCTGTTTTGGACAACTTTCTTTCTCTTCTTGCAAAACACTCGGCAGACCTCCGTGCAGCCTCTAGAAGACGATGGGAGATGTTTTCTGTGCTGGCACAGTTTCTCCTTGCCAGACAGAGTGGAAAAGCTTTTTGCTAAGATGTAGACGAGAAGAGAGGCTAAAGAAGCACGTATGGTGCTTCTCAGAGCTAAGCACCGCTCCCGGGGCTCTTTCGGCAGAAGGCGCACACCGCAGAGCACTGTGAGCGGCAGAATCGTCTTTGCGCGAAGAAGCAGCTTCTTCGTCTCCGGGAGCCGGAGAGAGCGGCAACTTCGCAAAGGTGATGAAACAAGCTGTACAACCCTGCGATTGTGTGCCCAGCTTGCCAACTGAGAGAAAACAGTACCTGACCACTCTCCTGGCTTTTCTATTCACATGAACATTCGATTGCAAGCTGTTTTGGACAACTTTCTTTCTCTTCCTGCAAAACACTCGGCAGACCTGCGTGCAGCCTCTAGAAGACGATGGGAGATGTTTTCTGTGCTGGCACAGTTTCTCCTTGCCAGACAGAGTGGAAAAGCTTTTTGCTAAGATGTAGACGAGAAGAGAGGCTAAAGACGAAGGTACGGTGCTCTGCAGAGCTAAGCACCGCTCCCGGACCTCTTTCGGCAGAAGGCGCACACAGCAGAGCACTGTGAGCGGCAGAATCGTCTTTGCGCGAAGAAGCAGCTTCTTCGTCTCCGGGAGCCGGAGAGAGCGGCAACTTCGCAAAGGTGATGAAACAAGCTGTACAACACTGCGATTGTGTGCGCAGCTTGCCAACTGAGAGAAAACAGTACCTGACCACTCTCCTGCCTTTTCTATTCACATGAACATTCGATTGCAAGCTGTTTTGGACAACTTTCTTTCTCTTCTTGCAAAACACTCGGCAGACCTGCGTGCAGCCTCTAGAACACGATGGGAGATGTTTTCTGTGCTGGCACAGTTTCTCCTTGCCAGACAGAGTGGAAAAGCTTTTTGCTAAGATGTAGACGAGAAGAGAGGCTAAAGACGAAGGTACGGTGCTCTGCAGAGCTAAGCACCGCTCCCGGGCGTCTTTCGGCAGAAGGCGCACACCGCAGAGCACTGTGAGCGGCAGAATCGTCTTTGCGCGAAGAAGCAGCTTCTTCGTCTCCGGGAGCCGGAGAGAGCGGCAACTTCGCAAAGGTGATGAAACAAGCTGTACAACACTGCGATTGTGTGCGCAGCTTGCCAACTGAGAGAAAACAGTACCTGACCACTCTCCTGCCTTTTCTATTCAGATGAACATTCGATTGCAAGCTGTTTTGGACAACTTTCTTTCTCTTCTTGCAAAACACTCGGCAGACCTGCGTGCAGCCTCTAGAACACTATGGGAGATGTTTTTTGTGCTGGCACAGTTTCTCCTTGCCAGACAGAGTGGAAAAGCTTTTTGCTAAGATGTAGACGAGAAGAGGGGCTAAAGAAGCACGTATGGTGCTTCTCAGAGCTAAGCACAGCTCCCGGGGCTCTTTCGGCAGAAGGCGCACGCCGCAGAGCACTGTGAGCGGCAGAATCGTCTTTGCGCGAAGAAGCAGCTTCTTCGTCTCCGGGAGCCGGAGAGAGCGGCAACTTCGCAAAGGTGATGAAACAAGCTGTACAACACTGCGATTGTGTGGGCAGCTTGCCAACTGAGAGAAAACAGTACCTGACCACTCTCCTGGCTTTTCTATTCAGATGAACACACGATTGCAAGCTGTTTTGGACAACTTTCTTTCTCTTCTTGCAAAACACTCGGCAGACCTCCGTGCAGCCTCTAGAACACTATGGGAGATGTTTTTTGTGCTGGCACAGTTTCTCCTTGCCAGACAGAGTGGAAAAGCTTTTTGCTAAGATGTAGACGAGAAGAGAGGCTAAAGACGAAGGTACGGTGCTCTGCAGAGCTAAGCACCGCTCCCGGACCTCTTTCGGCAGAAGGCGCACACCGCAGAGCACTGTGAGCGGCAGAATCGTCTTTGCGCGAAGAAGCAGCTTCTTCGTCTCCGGGAGCCGGAGAGAGCGGCAACTTCGCAAAGGTGATGAAACAAGCTGTACAACACTGCGATTGTGTGCGCAGCTTGCCAACTGAGAGAAAACAGTACCTGACCACTCTCCTGCCTTTTCTATTCACATGAACATTCGATTGCAAGCTGTTTTGGACAACTTTCTTTCTCTTCTTGCAAAACACTCGGCAGACCTCCGTGCAGCCTCTAGAACACGATGGGAGATGTTTTCTGTGCTGGCACAGTTTCTCCTTGCCAGACAGAGTGGAAAAGCTTTTTGCTAAGATGTAGACGAGAAGAGAGGCTAAAGACGAAGGTACGGTGCTCTGCAGAGCTAAGCACCGCTCCCGGACCTCTTTCGGCAGAAGGCGCACACCGCAGAGCACTGTGAGCGGCAGAATCGTCTTTGCGCGAAGAAGCAGCTTCTTCGTCTCCGGGAGCCGGAGAGAGCGGCAACTTGGCAAAGGTGATGAAACAAGCTGTACAACACTGCGATTGTGTGCGCAGCTTGCCAACTGAGAGAAAACAGTACCTGACCACTCTCCTGCCTTTTCTATTCACATGAACATTCGATTGCAAGCTGTTTTGGACAACTTTCTTTCTCTTCTTGCAAAACACTCGGCTGACCTCCGTGCAGCCTCTAGAACACGATGGGAGATGTTTTCTGTGCTGGCACAGTTTCTCCTTGCCAGACAGAGTGGAAAAGCTTTTTGCTAAGATGTAGACGAGAAGAGAGGCTAAAGAAGCACGTATGGTGCTTCTCAGAGCTAAGCACAGCTCCCGGGGCTCTTTCGGCAGAAGGCGCACACCGCAGAGCACTGTGAGCGGCAGAATCGTCTTTGCGCGAAGAAGCAGCTTCTTCGTCTCCGGGAGCCGGAGAGAGCGGCAACTTCGCAAAGGTGATGAAACAAGCTGTACAACACTGCGATTGTGTGCGCAGCTTGCCAAGTGAGAGAAAACAGTACCTGACCACTCTCCTGCCTTTTCTATTCACATGAACATTCGATTGCAAGCTGTTTTGGACAACTTTCTTTCTCTTCTTGCAAAACACTCGACAGACCTCCGTGCAGCCTCTAGAACACGATGGGAGATGTTTTCTGTGCTGGCACAGTTTCTCCTTGCCAGACAGAGTGGAAAAGCTTTTTGCTAAGATGTAGACGAGAAGAGAGGCTAAAGAAGCAGGTACGGTGCTTCTCAGAGCTAAGCACCGCTCCCGGGGCTCTTTCGGCAGAAGGCGCACACCGCAGAGCACTGTGAGCGGCAGAATCGTCTTTGCGCGAAGAAGCAGCTTCTTCGTCTCCGGGAGCCGGAGAGAGCGGCAACTTCGCAAAGGTGATGAAACAAGCTGTACAACACTGCGATTGTGTGCGCAGCATGCCAAATGAGAGAAAACAGTACCTGACCACTCTCCTGCCTTATGTAATCACATGAACATTCGATTGCAAGCTGTTTTGGACAACTTTCTTTCTCTTCTTGCAAAACACTCGGCAGACCTCCGTGCAGCCTCTAGAACACGATGGGAGATGTTTTCTGTGCTGGCACAGTTTCTCCTTGCCAGACAGAGTGGAAAAGCTTTTTGCTAAGATGTAGACGAGAAGAGAGGCTAAAGAAGCACGTATGGTGCTTCTCAGAGCTAAGCACCGCTCCCGGGGCTCTTTCGGCAGAAGGCGTACACCGCAGAGCACTGTGAGCGGCAGAATCGTCTTTGCGCGAAGAAGCAGCTTCTTCGTCTCCGGGAGCCGGAGAGAGCGGCAACTTCGCAAAGGTGATGAAACAAGCTGTACAACCCTGCGATTGTGTGCCCAGCTTGCCAACTGAGAGAAAACAGTACCTGACCACTCTCCTGCCTTTTCTATTCACATGAACATTCGATTGCAAGCTGTTTTGGACAACTTTCTTTCTCTTCTTGCAAAACACTCGGCAGACCTGCGTGCAGCCTCTAGAACACGATGGGAGATGTTTTCTGTGCTGGCACAGTTTCTCCTTGCCAGACAGAGTGGAAAAGCTTTTTGCTAAGATGTAGACGAGAAGAGAGGCTAAAGACGAAGGTACGGTGCTTCTCAGAGCTAAGCACCGCTCCCGGGCGTCTTTCGGCAGAAGGCGCACACCGCAGAGAACTGTGAGCGGCAGAATCGTCTTTGCGCGAAGAAGCAGCTTCTTCGTCTCCGGGAGCCGGAGAGAGCGGCAACTTCGCAAAGGTGATGAAACAAGCTGTACAACACTGCGATTGTGTGCGCAGCTTGCCAACTGAGAGAAAACAGTGCCTGACCACTCTCCTGCCTTTTCTATTCACATGAACATTCGATTGCAAGCTGTTTTGGACAACTTTCTTTCTCTTCTTGCAAAACACTCGGCAGACCTCCGTGCAGCCTCTAGAACACGATGGGAGATGTTTTCTGTGCTGGCACAGTTTCTCCTTGCCAGACAGAGTGGAAAAGCTTTTTGCTAAGATGTAGACGAGAAGAGAGGCTAAAGAAGCACGTATGGTGCTTCTCAGAGCTAAGCACCGCTCCCGGGGCTCTTTCGGCAGAAGGCGCACACCGCAGAGCACTGTGAGCGGCAGAATCGTCTTTGCGCGAAGAAGCAGCTTCTTCGTCTCCGGGAGCCGGAGAGAGCGGCAACTTCGCAAAGGTGATGAAACAAGCTGTACAACACTGCGATTGTGTGCGCAGCTTGCCAACTGAGAGAAAACAGTACCTGACCACTCTCCTGGCTTTTCTATTCACATGAACATTCGATTGCAAGCTGTTTTGGACAACTTTATTTCTCTTCTTGCAAAACACTCGGCAGACCTGCGTGCAGCCTCTAGAACACGATGGGAGATGTTTTCTGTGCTGGCACAGTTTCTCCTTGCCAGACAGAGTGGAAAAGCTTTTTGCTAAGATGTAGACGAGAAGAGAGGCTAAAGACGAAGGTACGGTGCTCTGCAGAGCTAAGCACCGCTCCCGGGCGTCTTTCGGCAGAAGGCGCACACCGCAGAGCACTGTGAGCGGCAGAATCGTCTTTGCGCGAAGAAGCAGCTTCTTCGTCTCCGGGAGCCGGAGAGAGCGGCAACTTCGCAAAGGTGATGAAACAAGCTGTACAACACTGCGATTGTGTGCGCAGCGTGCCAACTGAGAGAAAACAGTACCTGACCACTCTCCTGCCTTTTCTATTCACATGAACATTCGATTGCAAGCTGTTTTGGACAACTTTCTTTCTCTTCTTGCAAAACACTCGGCAGACCTCCGTGCAGCCTCTAGAACACGATGGGAGATGTTTTCTGTGCTGGCACAGTTTCTCCTTGCCAGACAGAGTGGAAAAGCTTTTTGCTAAGATGTAGACGAGAAGAGAGGCTAAAGACGAAGGTACGGTGCTCTGCAGAGCTAAGCACCGCTCCCGGGCGTCTTTCGGCAGAAGGCGCACACCGCAGAGCACTGTGAGCGGCAGAATCGTCTTTGCGCGAAGAAGCAGCTTCTTCGTCTCCGGGAGCCGGAGAGAGCGGCAACTTCGCAAAGGTGATGAAACAAGCTGTACAACACTGCGATTGTGTGCGCAGCCTGCCAACTGAGAGAAAACAGTACCTGACCACTCTCCTGTCTTTTCTATCCACATGAACATTCGATTGCAAGCTGTTTTGGACAACTTTCTTTCTCTTCTTGCAAAACACTCGGCAGACCTCCGTGCAGCCTCTAGAACACGATGGGAGATGTTTTCTGTGCTGGCACAGTTTCTCCTTGCCAGACAGAGTGGAAAAGCTTTTTGCTAAGATGTAGACGAGAAGAGAGGCTAAAGACGAAGGTACGGTGCTCTGCAGAGCTAAGCACCGCTCCCGGGGCTCTTTCGGCAGAAGGCGCACACAGCAGAGCACTGTGAGCGGCAGAATCGTCTTTGCGCGAAGAAGCAGCTTCTTCGTCTCCGGGAGCCGGAGAGAGCGGCAACTTCGCAAAGGTGATGAAACAAGCTGTACAACACTGCGATTGTGTGCGCAGCTTGCCAACTGAGAGAAAACAGTACCTGACCACTCTCCTGCCTTTTCTATTCACGTGAACATTCGATTGCAAGCTGTTTTGGACAACTTTCTTTCTCTTCTTGCAAAACACTCGGCAGACCTCCGTGCAGCCTCTAGAAGACGATGGGAGATGTTTTCTGTGCTGGCACAGTTTCTCCTTGCCAGACAGAGTGGAAAAGCTTTTTGCTAAGATGTAGACGAGAAGAGAGGCTAAAGAAGCACGTATGGTGCTTCTCAGAGCTAAGCACCGCTCCCGGGGCTCTTTCGGCAGAAGGCGCACACCGCAGAGCACTGTGAGCGGCAGAATCGTCTTTGCGCGAAGAAGCAGCTTCTTCGTCTCCGGGAGCCGGAGAGAGCGGCAACTTCGCAAAGGTGATGAAACAAGCTGTACAACCCTGCGATTGTGTGCCCAGCTTGCCAACTGAGAGAAAACAGTACCTGACCACTCTCCTGCCTTTTCTATTCACATGAACATTCGATTGCAAGCTGTTTTGGACAACTTTCTTTCTCTTCCTGCAAAACACTCGGCAGACCTGCGTGCAGCCTCTAGAAGACGATGGGAGATGTTTTCTGTGCTGGCACAGTTTCTCCTTGCCAGACAGAGTGGAAAAGCTTTTTGCTAAGATGTAGACGAGAAGAGAGGCTAAAGACGAAGGTACGGTGCTGTGCAGAGCTAAGCACCGCTCCCGGACCTCTTTCGGCAGAAGGCGCACACAGCAGAGCACTGTGAGCGGCAGAATCGTCTTTGCGCGAAGAAGCAGCTTCTTCGTCTCCGGGAGCCGGAGAGAGCGGCAACTTCGCAAAGGTGATGAAACAAGCTGTACAACACTGCGATTGTGTGCGCAGCTTGCCAACTGAGAGAAAACAGTACCTGACCACTCTCCTGGCTTTTCTATTCACATGAACATTCGATTGCAAGCTGTTTTGGACAACTTTCTTTCTCTTCTTGCAAAACACTCGGCAGACCTGCGTGCAGCCTCTAGAACACGATGGGAGATGTTTTTTGTGCTGGCACAGTTTCTCCTTGCCAGACAGAGTGGAAAAGCTTTTTGCTAAGATGTAGACGAGAAGAGAGGCTAAAGACGAAGGTACGGTGCTCTGCAGAGCTAAGCACCGCTCCCGGGCGTCTTTCGGCAGAAGGCGCACACCGCAGAGCACTGTGAGCGGCAGAATCGTCTTTGCGCGAAGAAGCAGCTTCTTCGTCTCCGGGAGCCGGAGAGAGCGGCAACTTCGCAAAGGTGATGAAACAAGCTGTACAACACTGCGATTGTGTGGGCAGCTTGCCAACTGAGAGAAAACAGTACCTGACCACTCTCCTGCCTTTTCTATTCAGATGAACATTCGATTGCAAGCTGTTTTGGACAACTTTCTTTCTCTTCTTGCAAAACACTCGGCAGACCTGCGTGCAGCCTCTAGAACACGATGGGAGATGTTTTTTGTGCTGGCACAGTTTCTCCTTGCCAGACAGAGTGGAAAAGCTTTTTGCTAAGATGTAGACGAGAAGAGAGGCTAAAGAAGCACGTATGGTGCCTCTCAGAGCTAAGCACAGCTCCCGGGGCTCTTTCGGCACAAGGCGCACACCGCAGAGCACTGTGAGCGGCAGAATCGTCTTTGCGCGAAGAAGCAGCTTCTTCGTCTCCGGGAGCCGGAGAGAGCGGCAACTTCGCAAAGGTGATGAAACAAGCTGTACAACACTGCGATTGTGTGGGCAGCTTGCCAACTGAGAGAAAACAGTACCTGACCACTCTCCTGGCTTTTCTATTCACATGAACATTCGATTGCAAGCTGTTTTGGACAACTTTCTTTCTCTTCTTGCAAAACACTCGGCAGACCTCCGTGCAGCCTCTAGAACACTATGGGAGATGTTTTTTGTGCTGGCACAGTTTCTCCTTGCCAGACAGAGTGGAAAAGCTTTTTGCTAAGATGTAGACGAGAAGAGAGGCTAAAGACGAAGGTACGGTGCTCTGCAGAGCTAAGCACCGCTCCCGGACCTCTTTCGGCAGAAGGCGCACACCGCAGAGCACTGTGAGCGGCAGAATCGTCTTTGCGCGAAGAAGCAGCTTCTTCGTCTCCGGGAGCCGGAGAGAGCGGCAACTTGGCAAAGGTGATGAAACAAGCTGTACAACACTGCGATTGTGTGCGCAGCTTGCCAAGTGAGAGAAAACAGTACCTGACCACTCTCCTGCCTTTTCTATTCACATGAACATTCGATTGCAAGCTGTTTTGGAGAACTTTCTTTCTCTTCTTGCAAAACACTCGGCTGACCTCCGTGCAGCCTCTAGAACACGATGGGAGATGTTTTCTGTGCTGGCACAGTTTCTCCTTGCCAGACAGAGTGGAAAAGCTTTTTGCTAAGATGTAGACGAGAAGAGAGGCTAAAGAAGCACGTATGGTGCTTCTCAGAGCTAAGCACAGCTCCCGGGGCTCTTTCGGCAGAAGGCGCACACCGCAGAGCACTGTGAGCGGCAGAATCGTCTTTGCGCGAAGAAGCAGCTTCTTCGTCTCCGGGAGCCGGAGAGAGCGGCAACTTCGCAAAGGTGATGAAACAAGCTGTACAACACTGCGATTGTGTGCGCAGCTTGCCAAGTGAGAGAAAACAGTACCTGACCACTCTCCTGCCTTTTCTATTCACATGAACATTCGATTGCAAGCTGTTTTGGACAACTTTCTTTCTCTTCTTGCAAAACACTCGACAGACCTCCGTGCAGCCTCTAGAACACGATGGGAGATGTTTTCTGTGCTGGCACAGTTTCTCCTTGCCAGACAGAGTGGAAAAGCTTTTTGCTAAGATGTAGACGAGAAGAGAGGCTAAAGAAGCAGGTACGGTGCTTCTCAGAGCTAAGCACCGCTCCCGGGGCTCTTTCGGCAGAAGGCGCACACCGCAGAGCACTGTGAGCGGCAGAATCGTCTTTGCGCGAAGAAGCAGCTTCTTCGTCTCCGGGAGCCGGAGAGAGCGGCAACTTCGCAAAGGTGATGAAACAAGCTGTACAACACTGCGATTGTGTGCGCAGCATGCCAAATGAGAGAAAACAGTACCTGACCACTCTCCTGCCTTATGTAATCACATGAACATTCGATTGCAAGCTGTTTTGGACAACTTTCTTTCTCTTCTTGCAAAACACTCGGCAGACCTCCGTGCAGCCTCTAGAACACGATGGGAGATGTTTTCTGTGCTGGCACAGTTTCTCCTTGCCAGACAGAGTGGAAAAGCTTTTTGCTAAGATGTAGACGAGAAGAGAGGCTAAAGAAGCACGTATGGTGCTTCTCAGAGCTAAGCACCGCTCCCGGGGCTCTTTCGGCAGAAGGCGCACACCGCAGAGCACTGTGAGCGGCAGAATCGTCTTTGCGCGAAGAAGCAGCTTCTTCGTCTCCGGGAGCCGGAGAGAGCGGCAACTTCGCAAAGGTGATGAAACAAGCTGTACAACCCTGCGATTGTGTGCCCAGCTTGCCAACTGAGAGAAAACAGTACCTGACCACTCTCCTGCTTTTTCTATTCACATGAACATTCGATTGCAAGCTGTTTTGGACAACTTTCTTTCTCTTCTTGCAAAACACTCGGCAGACCTGCGTGCAGCCTCTAGAACACGATGGGAGATGTTTTCTGTGCTGGCACAGTTTCTCCTTGCCAGACAGAGTGGAAAAGCTTTTTGCTAAGATGTAGACGAGAAGAGAGGCTAAAGACGAAGGTACGGTGCTTCTCAGAGCTAAGCACCGCTCCCGGGCGTCTTTCGGCAGAAGTCGCACACCGCAGAGAACTGTGAGCGGCAGAATCGTCTTTGCGCGAAGAAGCAGCTTCTTCGTCTCCGGGAGCCGGAGAGAGCGGCAACTTCGCAAAGGTGATGAAACAAGCTGTACAACACTGCGATTGTGTGCGCAGCTTGCCAACTGAGAGAAAACAGTGCCTGACCACTCTCCTGCCTTTTCTATTCACATGAACATTCGATTGCAAGCTGTTTTGGACAACTTTCTTTCTCTTCTTGCAAAACACTCGGCAGACCTCCGTGCAGCCTCTAGAACACGATGGGAGATGTTTTCTGTGCTGGCACAGTTTCTCCTTGCCAGACAGAGTGGAAAAGCTTTTTGCTAAGATGTAGACGAGAAGAGAGGCTAAAGAAGCACGTATGGTGCTTCTCAGAGCTAAGCACCGCTCCCGGACCTCTTTCGGCAGAAGGCGCACACCGCAGAGCACTGTGAGCGGCAGAATCGTCTTTGCGCGAAGAAGCAGCTTCTTCGTCTCCGGGAGCCGGAGAGAGCGGCAACTTCGCAAAGGTGATGAAACAAGCTGTACAACACTGCGATTGTGTGGGCAGCTTGCCAACTGAGAGAAAACAGTACCTGACCACTCTCCTGCCTTTTCTATTCACATGAACATTCGATTGCAAGCTGTTTTGGACAACTTTCTTTCTCTTCTTGCAAAACACTCGGCAGACCTCCGTGCAGCCTCTAGAACACGATGGGAGATGTTTTCTGTGCTGGCAGAGTTTCTCCTTGCCAGACAGAGTGGAAAAACTTTTTCTAAGATGTAGAGGAGAAGAGAGGCTAAAGACGATGGTACGGTGCTCTGCAGAGCTAAGCACCGCTCCCGGGCGTCTTTCGGCAGAAGGCGCACACCGCAGAGCACTGTGAGCGGCAGAATCGTCTTTGCGCGAAGAAGCAGCTTCTTCGTCTCCGGGAGCCGGAGAGAGCGGCAACTTCGCAAAGGTGATGTAACAAGCTGTACAACACTGCGATTGTGTGCCCATCTTGCCAACTGAGAGAAAACAGTACCTGACCACTCTCCTGCCTTTTCTATTCACATGAACATTCGATTGCAAGCTGTTTTGGACAACTTTCTTTCTCTTCTTGCAAAACACTCGGCAGACCTGCGTGCAGCCTCTAGAACACGATGGGAGATGTTTTTTGTGCTGGCACAGTTTCTCCTTGCCAGAAAGAGTGGAAAAGCTTTTTGCTAAGATGTAGACGAGAAGAGAGGCTAAAGACGAAGGTACGGTGCTCTGCAGAGCTAAGCACCGCTCCCGGACCTCTTTCGGCAGAAGGCGCACACCGCAGAGCACTGTGAGCGGCAGAATCGTCTTTGCGCGAAGAAGCAGCTTCTTCGTCTCCGGGAGCCGGAGAGAGCGGCAACTTCGCAAAGGTGATGAAACAAGCTGTACAACCCTGCGATTGTGTGCCCAGCTTGCCAACTGAGAGAAAACAGTACCTGACCACTCTCCTGCCTTTTCTATTCACATGAACATTCGATTGCAAGCTGTTTTGGACAACTTTCTTTCTCTTCCTGCAAAACACTCGGCAGACCTCCGTGCAGCCTCTAGAAGACGATGGGAGATGTTTTCTGTGCTGGCACAGTTTCTCCTTGCCAGACAGAGTGGAAAAGCTTTTTGCTAAGATGTAGACGAGAAGAGAGGCTAAAGAAGCACGTATGGTGCTTCTCAGAGCTAAGCACAGCTCCCGGGGCTCTTTCGGCAGAAGGCGCACACCGCAGAGCACTGTGAGCGGCAGAATCGTCTTTGCGCGAAGAAGCAGCTTCTTCGTCTCCGGGAGCCGGAGAGAGCGGCAACTTCGCAAAGGTGATGAAACAAGCTGTACAACACTGCGATTGTGTGCGCAGCTTGCGAAGTGAGAGAAAACAGTACCTGACCACTCTCCTGCCTTTTCTATTCAGATGAACATTCGATTGCAAGCTGTTTTGGACAACTTTCTTTCTCTTCTTGCAAAACACTCGACAGACCTCCGTGCAGCCTCTAGAACACGATGGGAGATGTTTTCTGTGCTGGCACAGTTTCTCCTTGCCAGACAGAGTGGAAAAGCTTTTTGCTAAGATGTAGACGAGAATAGAGTCTAAAGAAGCAGGTACGGTGCTTCTCAGAGCTAAGCACCGCTCCCGGGGCTCTTTCGGCAGAAGGCGCACACCGCAGAGCACTGTGAGCGGCAGAATCGTCTTTGCGCGAAGAAGCAGCTTCTTCGTCTCCGGGAGCCGGAGGGAGCGGCAACTTCGCAAAGGTGATGAAACAAGCTGTACAACACTGCGATTGTGTGCGCAGCATGCCAAATGAGAGAAAACAGTACCTGACCACTCTCCTGCCTTATGTAATCACATGAACATTCGATTGCAAGCTGTTTTGGACAACTTTCTTTCTCTTCTTGCAAAACACTCGGCAGACCTCCGTGCAGCCTCTAGAACACGATGGGAGATGTTTTCTGTGCTGGCACAGTTTCTCCTTGCCAGACAGAGTGGAAAAGCTTTTTGCTAAGATGTAGACGAGAAGAGAGGCTAAAGAAGCACGTATGGTGCTTCTCAGAGCTAAGCACCGCTCCCGGACCTCTTTCGGCAGAAGGCGCACACCGCAGAGCACTGTGAGCGGCAGAATCGTCTTTGCGCGAAGAAGCAGCTTCTTCGTCTCCGGGAGCCGGAGAGAGCGGCAACTTCGCAAAGGTGATGAAACAAGCTGTACAACACTGCGATTGTGTGGGCAGCTTGCCAACTGAGAGAAAACAGTACCTGACCACTCTCCTGCCTTTTCTATTCACATGAACATTCGATTGCAAGCTGTTTTGGACAACTTTCTTTCTCTTCTTGCAAAACACTCGGCAGACCTCCGTGCAGCCTCTAGAACACGATGGGAGATGTTTTCTGTGCTGGCAGAGTTTCTCCTTGCCAGACAGAGTGGAAAAACTTTTTCTAAGATGTAGAGGAGAAGAGAGGCTAAAGACGATGGTACGGTGCTCTGCAGAGCTAAGCACCGCTCCCGGGCGTCTTTCGGCAGAAGGCGCACACCGCAGAGCACTGTGAGCGGCAGAATCGTCTTTGCGCGAAGAAGCAGCTTCTTCGTCTCCGGGAGCCGGAGAGAGCGGCAACTTCGCAAAGGTGATGTAACAAGCTGTACAACACTGCGATTGTGTGCCCATCTTGCCAACTGAGAGAAAACAGTACCTGACCACTCTCCTGCCTTTTCTATTCACATGAACATTCGATTGCAAGCTGTTTTGGACAACTTTCTTTCTCTTCTTGCAAAACACTCGGCAGACCTGCGTGCAGCCTCTAGAACACGATGGGAGATGTTTTTTGTGCTGGCACAGTTTCTCCTTGCCAGAAAGAGTGGAAAAGCTTTTTGCTAAGATGTAGACGAGAAGAGAGGCTAAAGACGAAGGTACGGTGCTCTGCAGAGCTAAGCACCGCTCCCGGACCTCTTTCGGCAGAAGGCGCACACCGCAGAGCACTGTGAGCGGCAGAATCGTCTTTGCGCGAAGAAGCAGCTTCTTCGTCTCCGGGAGCCGGAGAGAGCGGCAACTTCGCAAAGGTGATGAAACAAGCTGTACAACCCTGCGATTGTGTGCCCAGCTTGCCAACTGAGAGAAAACAGTACCTGACCACTCTCCTGCCTTTTCTATTCACATGAACATTCGATTGCAAGCTGTTTTGGACAACTTTCTTTCTCTTCCTGCAAAACACTCGGCAGACCTCCGTGCAGCCTCTAGAAGACGATGGGAGATGTTTTCTGTGCTGGCACAGTTTCTCCTTGCCAGACAGAGTGGAAAAGCTTTTTGCTAAGATGTAGACGAGAAGAGAGGCTAAAGAAGCACGTATGGTGCTTCTCAGAGCTAAGCACAGCTCCCGGGGCTCTTTCGGCAGAAGGCGCACACCGCAGAGCACTGTGAGCGGCAGAATCGTCTTTGCGCGAAGAAGCAGCTTCTTCGTCTCCGGGAGCCGGAGAGAGCGGCAACTTCGCAAAGGTGATGAAACAAGCTGTACAACACTGCGATTGTGTGCGCAGCTTGCCAAGTGAGAGAAAACAGTACCTGACCACTCTCCTGCCTTTTCTATTCAGATGAACATTCGATTGCAAGCTGTTTTGGACAACTTTCTTTCTCTTCTTGCAAAACACTCGACAGACCTCCGTGCAGCCTCTAGAACACGATGGGAGATGTTTTCTGTGCTGGCACAGTTTCTCCTTGCCAGACAGAGTGGAAAAGCTTTTTGCTAAGATGTAGACGAGAATAGAGGCTAAAGAAGCAGGTACGGTGCTTCTCAGAGCTAAGCACCGCTCCCGGGGCTCTTTCGGCAGAAGGCGCACACCGCAGAGCACTGTGAGCGGCAGAATCGTCTTTGCGCGAAGAAGCAGCTTCTTCGTCTCCGGGAGCCGGAGAGAGCGGCAACTTCGCAAAGGTGATGAAACAAGCTGTACAACACTGCGATTGTGTGCGCAGCATGCCAAATGAGAGAAAACAGTACCTGACCACTCTCCTGCCTTATGTAATCACATGAACATTCGATTGCAAGCTGTTTTGGACAACTTTCTTTCTCTTCTTGCAAAACACTCGGCAGACCTCCGTGCAGCCTCTAGAACACGATGGGAGATGTTTTCTGTGCTGGCACAGTTTCTCCTTGCCAGACAGAGTGGAAAAGCTTTTTGCTAAGATGTAGACGAGAAGAGAGGCTAAAGAAGCACGTATGGTGCTTCTCAGAGCTAAGCACCGCTCCCGGGGCTCTTTCGGCAGAAGGCGCACACCGCAGAGCACTGTGAGCGGCAGAATCGTCTTTGCGCGAAGAAGCAGCTTCTTCGTCTCCGGGAGCCGGAGAGAGCGGCAACTTCGCAAAGGTGATGAAACAAGCTGTACAACCCTGCGATTGTGTGCCCAGCTTGCCAACTGAGAGAAAACAGTACCTGACCACTCTCCTGCCTTTTCTATTCACATGAACATTCGATTGCAAGCTGTTTTGGACAACTTTCTTTCTCTTCTTGCAAAACACTCGGCAGACCTGCGTGCAGCCTCTAGAACACGATGGGAGATGTTTTCTGTGCTGGCACAGTTTCTCCTTGCCAGACAGAGTGGAAAAGCTTTTTGCTAAGATGTAGACGAGAAGAGAGGCTAAAGACGAAGGTACGGTGCTCTGCAGAGCTAAGCACCGCTCCCGGACCTCTTTCGGCAGAAGGCGCACACCGCAGAGCACTGTGAGCGGCAGAATCGTCTTTGCGCGAAGAAGCAGCTTCTTCGTCTCCGGGAGCCGGAGAGAGCGGCAACTTCGCAAAGGTGATGAAACAAGCTGTACAACACTGCGATTGTGTGCGCAGCTTGCCAACTGAGAGAAAACAGTACCTGACCACTCTCCTGTCTTTTCTATTCACATGAACATTCGATTGCAAGCTGTTTTGGACAACTTTCTTTCTCTTCTTGCAAAACACTCGGCAGACCTCCGTGCAGCCTCTAGAACACGATGGGAGATGTTTTCTGTGCTGGCACAGTTTCTCCTTGCCAGACAGAGTGGAAAAGCTTTTTCTAAGATGTAGAGGAGAAGAGAGGCTAAAGACGATGGTACGGTGCTCTGCAGAGCTAAGCACCGCTCCCGGGCGTCTTTCGGCAGAAGGCGCACACCGCAGAGCACTGTGAGCGGCAGAATCGTCTTTGCGCGAAGAAGCAGCTTCTTCGTCTCCGGGAGCCGGAGAGAGCGGCAACTTCGCAAAGGTGATGAAACAAGCTGTACAACACTGCGATTGTGTGCGCAGCTTGCCAAGTGAGAGAAAACAGTACCTGACCACTCTCCTGCCTTTTCTATTCACGTGAACATTCGATTGCAAGCTGTTTTGGACAACTTTCTTTCTCTTCTTGCAAAACACTCGGCAGACCTGCGTGCAGCCTCTAGAACACGATGGGAGATGTTTTCTGTGCTGGCACAGTTTCTCCTTGCCAGACAGAGTGGAAAAGCTTTTTGCTAAGATGTAGACGAGAAGAGAGGCTAAAGAAGCACGTATGGTGCTTCTCAGAGCTAAGCACCGCTCCCGGACCTCTTTCGGCACAAGGCGCACACCGCAGAGCACTGTGAGCGGCAGAATCGTCTTTGCGCGAAGAAGCAGCTTCTTCGTCTCCGGGAGCCGGAGAGAGCGGCAACTTCGCAAAGGTGATGAAACAAGCTGTACAACACTGCGATTGTGTGCCCATCTTGCCAACTGAGAGAAAACAGTACCTGACCACTCTCCTGCCTTTTCTATTCACATGAACATTCGATTGCAAGCTGTTTTGGACAACTTTCTTTCTCTTCTTGCAAAACACTCGGCAGACCTCCGTGCAGCCTCTAGAAGACGATGGGAGATGTTTTCTGTGCTGGCACAGTTTCTCCTTGCCAGAAAGAGTGGAAAAGCTTTTTGCTAAGATGTAGACGAGAAGAGAGGCTAAAGACGAAGGTACGGTGCTCTGCAGAGCTAAGCACCGCTCCCGGACCTCTTTCGGCAGAAGGCGCACACCGCAGAGCACTGTGAGCGGCAGAATCGTCTTTGTGCGAAGAAGCAGCTTCTTCGTCTCCGGGAGCCGGAGAGAGCGGCAACTTCGCAAAGGTGATGAAACAAGCTGTACAACCCTGCGATTGTGTGCGCAGCTTGCCAACTGAAAGAAAACAGTACCTGACCACTCTCCTGCCTTTTCTATTCACATGAACATTCGATTGCAAGCTGTTTTGGACAACTTTCTTTCTCTTCCTGCAAAACACTCGGCAGACCTCCGTGCAGCCTCTAGAAGACGATGGGAGATGTTTTCTGTGCTGGCACAGTTTCTCCTTGCCAGACAGAGTGGAAAAGCTTTTTGCTAAGATGTAGACGAGAAGAGAGGCTAAAGACGAAGGTACGGTGCTCTGCAGAGCTAAGCACCGCTCCCGGACCTCTTTCGGCAGAAGGCGCACACCGCAGAGCACTGTGAGCGGCAGAATCGTCTTTGCGCGAAGAAGCAGCTTCTTCGTCTCCGGGAGCCGGAGAGAGCGGCAACTTCGCAAAGGTGATGAAACAAGCTGTACAACACTGCGATTGTGTGCGCAGCTTGCCAACTGAAAGAAAACAGTACCTGACCACTCTCCTGGCTTTTCTATTCACATGAACATTCGATTGCAAGCTGTTTTGGACAACTTTCTTTCTCTTCTTGCAAAACACTCGGCAGACCTGCGTGCAGCCTCTAGAACACGATGGGAGATGTTTTCTGTGCTGGCACAGTTTCTCCTTGCCAGACAGAGTGGAAAAGCTTTTTGCTAAGATGTAGACGAGAAGAGAGGCTAAAGACGAAGGTACGGTGCTCTGCAGAGCTAAGCACCGCTCCCGGGCGTCTTTCGGCAGAAGGCGCACACCGCAGAGCACTGTGAGCGGCAGAATCGTCTTTGCGCGAAGAAGCAGCTTCTTCGTCTCCGGGAGCCGGAGAGAGCGGCAACTTCGCAAAGGTGATGAAACAAGCTGTACAACACTGCGATTGTGTGCGCAGCGTGCCAACTGAGAGAAAACAGTACCTGACCACTCTCCTGCCTTTTCTATTCACATGAACATTCGATTGCAAGCTGTTTTGGACAACTTTCTTTCTCTTCTTGCAAAACACTCGGCAGACCTGCGTGCAGCCTCTAGAACACGATGGGAGATGTTTTCTGTGCTGGCACAGTTTCTCCTTGCCAGACAGAGTGGAAAAGCTTTTTGCTAAGATGTAGACGAGAAGAGAGGCTAAAGAAGCACGTATGGTGCTTCTCAGAGCTAAGCACAGCTCCCGGGGCTCTTTCGGCAGAAGGCGCACACCGCAGAGCACTGTGAGCGGCAGAATCGTCTTTGCGCGAAGAAGCAGCTTCTTCGTCTCCGGGAGCCGGAGAGAGCGGCAACTTCGCAAAGGTGATGAAACAAGCTGTACAACACTGCGATTGTGTGCGCAGCTTGCCAAGTGAGAGAAAACAGTACCTGAGCACTCTCCTGCCTTTTCTATTCAGATGAACATTCGATTGCAAGCTGTTTTGGACAACTTTCTTTCTCTTCTTGCAAAACACTCGACAGACCTCCGTGCAGCCTCTAGAACACGATGGGAGATGTTTTCTGTGCTGGCACAGTTTCTCCTTGCCAGACAGAGTGGAAAAGCTTTTTGCTAAGATGTAGACGAGAAGAGAGGCTAAAGAAGCAGGTACGGTGCTTCTCAGAGCTAAGCACCGCTCCCGGGGCTCTTTCGGCAGAAGGCGCACACCGCAGAGCACTGTGAGCGGCAGAATCGTCTTTGCGCGAAGAAGCAGCTTCTTCGTCTCCGGGAGCCGGAGAGAGCGGCAACTTCGCAAAGGTGATGAAACAAGCTGTACAACACTGCGATTGTGTGCGCAGCATGCCAAATGAGAGAAAACAGTACCTGACCACTCTCCTGCCTTATGTAATCACATGAACATTCGATTGCAAGCTGTTTTGGACAACTTTCTTTCTCTTCTTGCAAAACACTCGGCAGACCTCCGTGCAGCCTCTAGAACACGATGGGAGATGTTTTCTGTGCTGGCACAGTTTCTCCTTGCCAGACAGAGTGGAAAAGCTTTTTGCTAAGATGTAGACGAGAAGAGAGGCTAAAGAAGCACGTATGGTGCTTCTCAGAGCTAAGCACCGCTCCCGGGGCTCTTTCGGCAGAAGGCGCACACCGCAGAGCACTGTGAGCGGCAGAATCGTCTTTGCGCGAAGAAGCAGCTTCTTCGTCTCCGGGAGCCGGAGAGAGCGGCAACTTCGCAAAGGTGATGAAACAAGCTGTACAACCCTGCGATTGTGTGCCCAGCTTGCCAACTGAGAGAAAACAGTACCTGACCACTCTCCTGCCTTTTCTATTCACATGAACATTCGATTGCAAGCTGTTTTGGACAACTTTCTTTCTCTTCTTGCAAAACACTCGGCAGACCTGCGTGCAGCCTCTAGAACACGATGGGAGATGTTTTCTGTGCTGGCACAGTTTCTCCTTGCCAGACAGAGTGGAAAAGCTTTTTGCTAAGATGTAGACGAGAAGAGAGGCTAAAGACGAAGGTACGGTGCTCTGCAGAGCTAAGCACCGCTCCCGGACCTCTTTCGGCAGAAGGCGCACACCGCAGAGCACTGTGAGCGGCAGAATCGTCTTTGCGCGAAGAAGCAGCTTCTTCGTCTCCGGGAGCCGGAGAGAGCGGCAACTTCGCAAAGGTGATGAAACAAGCTGTACAACCCTGCGATTGTGTGCGCAGCTTGCCAACTGAGAGAAAACAGTACCTGACCACTCTCCTGCCTTTTCTATTCACATGAACATTCGATTGCAAGCTGTTTTGGACAACTTTCTTTCTCTTCTTGCAAAACACTCGGCAGACCTCCGTGCAGCCTCTAGAAGACGATGGGAGATGTTTTCTGTGCTGGCACAGTTTCTCCTTGCCAGACAGAGTGGAAAAGCTTTTTGCTAAGATGTAGACGAGAAGAGAGGCTAAAGAAGCACGTATGGTGCTTCTCAGAGCTAAGCACCGCTCCCGGACCTCTTTCGGCAGAAGGCGCACACCGCAGAGCACTGTGAGCGGCAGAATCGTCTTTGCGCGAAGAAGCAGCTTCTTCGTCTCCGGGAGCCGGAGAGAGCGGCAACTTCGCAAAGGTGATGAAACAAGCTGTACAACACTGCGATTGTGTGCGCAGCTTGCCAACTGAGAGAAAACAGTACCTGACCACTCTCCTGTCTTTTCTATTCACATGAACATTCGATTGCAAGCTGTTTTGGACAACTTTCTTTCTCTTCTTGCAAAACACTCGGCAGACCTCCGTGCAGCCTCTAGAACACGATGGGAGATGTTTTCTGTGCTGGCACAGTTTCTCCTTGCCAGACAGAGTGGAAAAGCTTTTTGCTAAGATGTAGAGGAGAAGAGAGGCTAAAGACGAAGGTACGGTGCTCTGCAGAGCTAAGCACCGCTCCCGGGCGTCTTTCGGCAGAAGGCGCACACCGCAGAGCACTGTGAGCGGCAGAATCGTCTTTGCGCGAAGAAGCAGCTTCTTCGTCTCCGGGAGCCGGAGTGAGCGGCAACTTCGCAAAGGTGATGTAACAAGCTGTACAACACTGCGATTGTGTGCGCAGCTTGCCAACTGAGAGAAAACAGTACCTGACCACTCTCCTGCCTTTTCTATTCACATGAACATTCGATTGCAAGCTGTTTTGGACAACTTTCTTTCTCTTCTTGCAAAACACTCGGCAGACCTCCGTGCAGCCTCTAGAACACGATGGGAGATGTTTTTTGTGCTGGCACAGTTTCTCCTTGCCAGACAGAGTGGAAAAGCTTTTTGCTAAGATGTAGACGAGAAGAGAGGCTAAAGACGAAGGTACGGTGCTCTGCAGAGCTAAGCACCGCTCCCGGGCGTCTTTCGGCAGAAGGCGCACACCGCAGAGCACTGTGAGCGGCAGAATCGTCTTTGCGCGAAGAAGCAGCTTCTTCGTCTCCGGGAGCCGGAGAGAGCGGCAACTTCGCAAAGGTGATGAAACAAGCTGTACAACACTGCGATTGTGTGCGCAGCTTGCCAAGTGAGAGAAAACAGTACCTGACCACTCTCCTGCCTTTTCTATTCACGTGAACATTCGATTGCAAGCTGTTTTGGACAACTTTCTTTCTCTTCTTGCAAAACACTCGGCAGACCTGCGTGCAGCCTCTAGAACACGATGGGAGATGTTTTCTGTGCTGGCACAGTTTCTCCTTGCCAGACAGAGTGGAAAAGCTTTTTGCTAAGATGTAGACGAGAAGAGAGGCTAAAGAAGCACGTATGGTGCTTCTCAGAGCTAAGCACCGCTCCCGGACCTCTTTCGGCACAAGGCGCACACCGCAGAGCACTGTGAGCGGCAGAATCGTCTTTGCGCGAAGAAGCAGCTTCTTCGTCTCCGGGAGCCGGAGAGAGCGGCAACTTCGCAAAGGTGATGAAACAAGCTGTACAACACTGCGATTGTGTGCCCATCTTGCCAACTGAGAGAAAACAGTACCTGACCACTCTCCTGCCTTTTCTATTCACATGAACATTCGATTGCAAGCTGTTTTGGACAACTTTCTTTCTCTTCTTGCAAAACACTCGGCAGACCTCCGTGCAGCCTCTAGAAGACGATGGGAGATGTTTTCTGTGCTGGCACAGTTTCTCCTTGCCAGAAAGAGTGGAAAAGCTTTTTGCTAAGATGTAGACGAGAAGAGAGGCTAAAGACGAAGGTACGGTGCTCTGCAGAGCTAAGCACCGCTCCCGGGGCTCTTTCGGCAGAAGGCGCACACAGCAGAGCACTGTGAGCGGCAGAATCGTCTTTGCGCGAAGAAGCAGCTTCTTCGTCTCCGGGAGCCGGAGAGAGCGGCAACTTTGCAAAGGTGATGAAACAAGCTGTACAACCCTGCGATTGTGTGCCCAGCTTGCCAACTGAGAGAAAACAGTACCTGACCACTCTCCTGCCTTTTCTATTCACATGAACATTCGATTGCAAGCTGTTTTGGACAACTTTCTTTCTCTTCCTGCAAAACACTCGGCAGACCTCCGTGGAGCCTCTAGAAGACGATGGGAGATGTTTTCTGTGCTGGCACAGTTTCTCCTTGCCAGACAGAGTGGAAAAGCTTTTTGCTAAGATGTAGACGAGAAGAGAGGCTAAAGACGAAGGTACGGTGCTCTGCAGAGCTAAGCACCGCTCCCGGACCTCTTTCGGCAGAAGGCGCACACCGCAGAGCACTGTGAGCGGCAGAATCGTCTTTGCGCGAAGAAGCAGCTTCTTCGTCTCCGGGAGCCGGAGAGAGCGGCAACTTCGCAAAGGTGATGAAACAAGCTGTACAACCCTGCGATTGTGTGCGCAGCTTGCCAACTGAAAGAAAACAGTACCTGACCACTCTCCTGGCTTTTCTATTCACATGAACATTCGATTGCAAGCTGTTTTGGACAACTTTCTCTTCTTGCAAAACACTCGGCAGACTTCCGTGCAGCCTCTAGAACACGATGGGAGATGTTTTCTGTGCTGGCACAGTTTCTCCTTGCCAGACAGAGTGGAAAAGCTTTTTGCTAAGATGTAGACGAGAAGAGAGGCTAAAGACGAAGGTACGGTGCTCTGCAGAGCTAAGCACCGCTCCCGGGCGTCTTTCGGCAGAAGGCGCACACCGCAGAGCACTGTGAGCGGCAGAATCGTCTTTGCGCGAAGAAGCAGCTTCTTCGTCTCCGGGAGCCGGAGAGAGCGGCAACTTCGCAAAGGTGATGAAACAAGCTGTACAACACTGCGATTGTGTGCGCAGCGTGCCAAGTGAGAGAAAACAGTACCTGACCACTCTCCTGCCTTTTCTATTCACATGAACATTCGATTGCAAGCTGTTTTGGACAACTTTCTTTCTCTTCTTGCAAAACACTCGGCAGACCTCCGTGCAGCCTCTAGAACACGATGGGAGATGTTTTCTGTGCTGGCACAGTTTCTCCTTGCCAGACAGAGTGGAAAAGCTTTTTGCTAAGATGTAGACGAGAAGAGAGGCTAAAGACGAAGGTACGGTGCTCTGCAGAGCTAAGCACCGCTCCCGGGCGTCTTTCGGCAGAAGGCGCACACCGCAGAGCACTGTGAGCGGCAGAATCGTCTTTGCGCGAAGAAGCAGCTTCTTCGTCTCCGGGAGCCGGAGAGAGCGGCAACTTCGCAAAGGTGATGAAACAAGCTGTACAACACTGCGATTGTGTGCGCAGCCTGCCAACTGAGAGAAAACAGTACCTGACCACTCTCCTGTCTTTTCTATTCACATGAACATTCGATTGCAAGCTGTTTTGGACAACTTTCTTTCTCTTCTTGCAAAACACTCGGCAGACCTCCGTGCAGCCTCTAGAACACGATGGGAGATGTTTTCTGTGCTGGCACAGTTTCTCCTTGCCAGACAGAGTGGAAAAGCTTTTTGCTAAGATGTAGACGAGAAGAGAGGCTAAAGACGAAGGTACGGTGCTCTGCAGAGCTAAGCACCGCTCCCGGGGCTCTTTCGGCAGAAGGCGCACACAGCAGAGCACTGTGAGCGGCAGAATCGTCTTTGCGCGAAGAAGCAGCTTCTTCGTCTCCGGGAGCCGGAGAGAGCGGCAACTTCGCAAAGGTGATGAAACAAGCTGTACAACACTGCGATTGTGTGCGCAGCTTGCCAAGTGAGAGAAAACAGTACCTGAGCACTCTCCTGCCTTTTCTATTCACGTGAACATTCGATTGCAAGCTGTTTTGGACAACTTTCTTTCTCTTCTTGCAAAACACTCGGCAGACCTCCGTGCAGCCTCTAGAAGACGATGGGAGATGTTTTCTGTGCTGGCACAGTTTCTCCTTGCCAGACAGAGTGGAAAAGCTTTTTGCTAAGATGTAGACGAGAAGAGAGGCTAAAGAAGCACGTATGGTGCTTCTCAGAGCTAAGCACCGCTCCCGGGGCTCTTTCGGCAGAAGGCGCACACCGCAGAGCACTGTGAGCGGCAGAATCGTCTTTGCGCGAAGAAGCAGCTTCTTCGTCTCCGGGAGCCGGAGAGAGCGGCAACTTCGCAAAGGTGATGAAACAAGCTGTACAACCCTGCGATTGTGTGCCCAGCTTGCCAACTGAGAGAAAACAGTACCTGACCACTCTCCTGCCTTTTCTATTCACATGAACATTCGATTGCAAGCTGTTTTGGACAACTTTCTTTCTCTTCCTGCAAAACACTCGGCAGACCTGCGTGCAGCCTCTAGAAGACGATGGGAGATGTTTTCTGTGCTGGCACAGTTTCTCCTTGCCAGACAGAGTGGAAAAGCTTTTTGCTAAGATGTAGACGAGAAGAGAGGCTAAAGACGAAGGTACGGTGCTGTGCAGAGCTAAGCACCGCTCCCGGACCTCTTTCGGCAGAAGGCGCACACAGCAGAGCACTGTGAGCGGCAGAATCGTCTTTGCGCGAAGAAGCAGCTTCTTCGTCTCCGGGAGCCGGAGAGAGCGGCAACTTCGCAAAGGTGATGAAACAAGCTGTACAACACTGCGATTGTGTGCGCAGCTTGCCAAGTGAGAGAAAACAGTACCTGACCACTCTCCTGCCTTTTCTATTCACATGAACATTCGATTGCAAGCTGTTTTGGACAACTTTCTTTCTCTTCTTGCAAAACACTCGGCAGACCTGCGTGCACCCTCTAGAACACGATGGGAGATGTTTTCTGTGCTGGCACAGTTTCTCCTTGCCAGACAGAGTGGAAAAGCTTTTTGCTAAGATGTAGACGAGAAGAGAGGCTAAAGACGAAGGTACGGTGCTCTGCAGAGCTAAGCACCGCTCCCGGGCGTCTTTCGGCAGAAGGCGCACACCGCAGAGCACTGTGAGCGGCAGAATCGTCTTTGCGCGAAGAAGCAGCTTCTTCGTCTCCGGGAGCGGAGAGAGCGGCAACTTCGCAAAGGTGATGAAACAAGCTGTACAACACTGCGATTGTGTGGGCAGCTTGCCAACTGAGAGAAAACAGTACCTGACCACTCTCCTGCCTTTTCTATTCAGATGAACATTCGATTGGAAGCTGTTTTGGACAACTTTCTTTCTCTTCTTGCAAAACACTCGGCAGACCTGCGTGCAGCCTCTAGAACACTATGGGAGATGTTTTTTGTGCTGGCACAGTTTCTCCTTGCCAGACAGAGTGGAAAAGCTTTTTGCTAAGATGTAGACGAGAAGAGAGGCTAAAGAAGCACGTATGGTGCTTCTCAGAGCTAAGCACAGCTCCCGGGGCTCTTTCGGCAGAAGGCGCACACCGCAGAGCACTGTGAGCGGCAGAATCGTCTTTGCGCGAAGAAGCAGCTTCTTCGTCTCCGGGAGCCGGAGAGAGCGGCAACTTCGCAAAGGTGATGAAACAAGCTGTACAACACTGCGATTGTGTGGGCAGCTTGCCAACTGAGAGAAAACAGTACCTGACCACTCTCCTGGCTTTTCTATTCAGATGAACATTCGATTGCAAGCTGTTTTGGACAACTTTCTTTCTCTTCTTGCAAAACACTCGGCAGACCTCCGTGCAGCCTCTAGAACACTATGGGAGATGTTTTTTGTGCTGGCACAGTTTCTCCTTGCCAGACAGAGTGGAAAAGCTTTTTGCTAAGATGTAGACGAGAAGAGAGGCTAAAGACGAAGGTACGGTGCTCTGCAGAGCTAAGCACCGCTCCCGGACCTCTTTCGGCAGAAGGCGCACACCGCAGAGCACTGTGAGCGGCAGAATCGTCTTTGCGCGAAGAAGCAGCTTCTTCGTCTCCGGGAGCCGGAGAGAGCGGCAACTTCGCAAAGGTGATGAAACAAGCTGTACAACACTGCGATTGTGTGCGCAGCTTGCCAACTGAGAGAAAACAGTACCTGACCACTCTCCTGCCTTTTCTATTCACGTGAACATTCGATTGCAAGCTGTTTTGGACAACTTTCTTTCTCTTCTTGCAAAACACTCGGCAGACCTCCGTGCAGCCTCTAGAAGACGATGGGAGATGTTTTCTGTGCTGGCACAGTTTCTCCTTGCCAGACAGAGTGGAAAAGCTTTTTGCTAAGATGTAGACGAGAAGAGAGGCTAAAGAAGCACGTATGGTGCTTCTCAGAGCTAAGCACCGCTCCCGGGGCTCTTTCGGCAGAAGGCGCACACCGCAGAGCACTGTGAGCGGCAGAATCGTCTTTGCGCGAAGAAGCAGCTTCTTCGTCTCCGGGAGCCGGAGAGAGCGGCAACTTCGCAAAGGTGATGAAACAAGTCGTAAAACACTGCGATTGTGTGCGCAGCTTGCCAAGTGAGAGAAAACAGTACCTGACCACTCTCCTGCCTTTTCTATTCACATGAACATTCGATTGCAAGCTGTTTTGGACAACTTTCTTTCTCTTCCTGCAAAACACTCGGCAGACCTCCGTGCAGCCTCTAGAAGACGATGGGAGATGTTTTCTGTGCTGGCACAGTTTCTCCTTGCCAGACAGAGTGGAAAAGCTTTTTGCTAAGATGTAGACGAGAAGAGAGGCTAAAGACGAAGGTACGGTGCTCTGCAGAGCTAAGCACCGCTCCCGGACCTCTTTCGGCAGAAGGCGCACACAGCAGAGCACTGTGAGCGGCAGAATCGTCTTTGCGCGAAGAAGCAGCTTCTTCGTCTCCGGGAGCCGGAGAGAGCGGCAACTTCGCAAAGGTGATGAAACAAGCTGTACAACACTGCGATTGTGTGCGCAGCTTGCCAACTGAGAGAAAACAGTACCTGACCACTCTCCTGCCTTTTCTATTCACATGAACATTCGATTGCAAGCTGTTTTGGACAACTTTCTTTCTCTTCTTGCAAAACACTCGGCAGACCTCCGTGCAGCCTCTAGAACACGATGGGAGATGTTTTCTGTGCTGGCACAGTTTCTCCTTGCCAGACAGAGTGGAAAAGCTTTTTGCTAAGATGTAGACGAGAAGAGAGGCTAAAGACGAAGGTACGGTGCTCTGCAGAGCTAAGCACCGCTCCCGGACCTCTTTCGGCAGAAGGCGCACACCGCAGAGCACTGTGAGCGGCAGAATCGTCTTTGCGCGAAGAAGCAGCTTCTTCGTCTCCGGGAGCCGGAGAGAGCGGCAACTTCGCAAAGGTGATGAAACAAGCTGTACAACCCTGCGATTGTGTGCGCAGCTTGCCAACTGAGAGAAAACAGTACCTGACCACTCTCCTGCCTTTTCTATTCACATGAACATTCGATTGCAAGCTGTTTTGGACAACTTTCTTTCTCTTCTTGCAAAACACTCTGCAGACCTCCGTGCAGCCTCTAGAACACGATGGGAGATGTTTTCTGTGCTGGCACAGTTTCTCCTTGCCAGACAGAGTGGAAAAGCTTTTTGCTAAGATGTAGACGAGAAGAGAGGCTAAAGACGAAGGTACGGTGCTCTGCAGAGCTAAGCACCGCTCCCGGGCGTCTTTCGGCAGAAGGCGCACACCGCAGAGAACTGTGAGCGGCAGAATCGTCTTTGCGCGAAGAAGCAGCTTCTTCGTCTCCGGGAGCCGGAGAGAGCGGCAACTTCGCAAAGGTGATGAAACAAGCTGTACAACACTGCGATTGTGTGCGCAGCTTGCCAAGTGAGAGAAAACAGTGCCTGACCACTCTCCTGCCTTTTCTATTCACATGAACATTCGATTGCAAGCTGTTTTGGACAACTTTCTTTCTCTTCTTGCAAAACACTCGGCAGACCTCCGTGCAGCCTCTAGAACACGATGGGAGATGTTTTCTGTGCTGGCACAGTTTCTCCTTGCCAGACAGAGTGGAAAAGCTTTTTGCTAAGATGTAGACGAGAAGAGAGGCTAAAGAAGCACGTATGGTGCTTCTCAGAGCTAAGCACCGCTCCCGGGGCTCTTTCGGCAGAAGGCGCACACCGCAGAGCACTGTGAGCGGCAGAATCGTCTTTGCGCGAAGAAGCAGCTTCTTCGTCTCCGGGAGCCGGAGAGAGCGGCAACTTCGCAAAGGTGATGAAACAAGCTGTACAACACTGCGATTGTGTGCGCAGCTTGCCAACTGAGAGAAAACAGTACCTGACCACTCTCCTGTCTTTTCTATTCACATGAACATTCGATTGCAAGCTGTTTTGGACAACTTTCTTTCTCTTCTTGCAAAACACTCGGCAGACCTCCGTGCAGCCTCTAGAACACGATGGGAGATGTTTTCTGTGCTGGCACAGTTTCTCCTTGCCAGACAGAGTGGAAAAGCTTTTTCTAAGATGTAGAGGAGAAGAGAGGCTAAAGACGAAGGTACGGTGCTCTGCAGAGCTAAGCACCGCTCCCGGGCGTCTTTCGGCAGAAGGCGCACACCGCAGAGCACTGTGAGCGGCAGAATCGTCTTTGCGCGAAGAAGCAGCTTCTTCGTCTCCGGGAGCCGGAGAGAGCGGCAACTTCGCAAAGGTGATGTAACAAGCTGTACAACACTGCGATTGTGTGCGCAGCTTGCCAACTGAGAGAAAACAGTACCTGACCACTCTCCTGCCTTTTCTATTCACATGAACATTCGATTGCAAGCTGTTTTGGACAACTTTCTTTCTCTTCTTGCAAAACACTCGGCAGACCTGCGTGCAGCCTCTAGAACACGATGGGAGATGTTTTTTGTGCTGGCACAGTTTCTCCTTGCCAGACAGAGTGGAAAAGCTTTTTGCTAAGATGTAGACGAGAAGAGAGGCTAAAGACGAAGGTACGGTGCTCTGCAGAGCTAAGCACCGCTCCCGGTGCTCTTTCGGCAGAAGGCGCACACCGCAGAGCACTGTGAGCGGCAGAATCGTCTTTGCGCGAAGAAGCAGCTTCTTCGTCTCCGGGAGCCGGAGAGAGCGGCAACTTCGCAAAGGTGATGAAACAAGCTGTACAACACTGCGATTGTGTGCGCAGCTTGCCAAGTGAGAGAAAACAGTACCTGACCACTCTCCTGCCTTTTCTATTCACGTGAACATTCGATTGCAAGCTGTTTTGGACAACTTTCTTTCTCTTCTTGCAAAACACTCGGCAGACCTGCGTGCAGCCTCTAGAACACGATGGGAGATGTTTTCTGTGCTGGCACAGTTTCTCCTTGCCAGACAGAGTGGAAAAGCTTTTTGCTAAGATGTAGACGAGAAGAGAGGCTAATGAAGCACGTATGGTGCTTCTCAGAGCTAAGCACCGCTCCCGGACCTCTTTCGGCACAAGGCGCACACCGCAGAGCACTGTGAGCGGCAGAATCGTCTTTGCGCGAAGAAGCAGCTTCTTCGTCTCCGGGAGCCGGAGAGAGCGGCAACTTCGCAAAGGTGATGAAACAAGCTGTACAACACTGCGATTGTGTGCCCATCTTGCCAACTGAGAGAAAACAGTACCTGACCACTCTCCTGGCTTTTCTATTCACATGAACATTCGATTGCAAGCTGTTTTGGACAACTTTCTTTCTCTTCTTGCAAAACACTCGGCAGACCTCCGTGCAGCCTCTAGAAGACGATGGGAGATGTTTTCTGTGCTGGCACAGTTTCTCCTTGCCAGACAGAGTGGAAAAGCTTTTTGCTAAGATGTAGACGAGAAGAGAGGCTAAAGACGAAGGTACGGTGCTCTGCAGAGCTAAGCACCGCTCCCGGACCTCTTTCGGCAGAAGGCGCACACAGCAGAGCACTGTGAGCGGCAGAATCGTCTTTGCGCGAAGAAGCAGCTTCTTCGTCTCCGGGAGCCGGAGAGAGCGGCAACTTCGCAAAGGTGATGAAACAAGCTGTACAACCCTGCGATTGTGTGCCCAGCTTGCCAACTGAGAGAAAACAGTACCTGACCACTCTCCTGCCTTTTCTATTCACATGAACATTCGATTGCAAGCTGTTTTGGACAACTTTCTTTCTCTTCCTGCAAAACACTCGGCAGACCTCCGTGCAGCCTCTAGAAGACGATGGGAGATGTTTTCTGTGCTGGCACAGTTTCTCCTTGCCAGACAGAGTGGAAAAGCTTTTTGCTAAGATGTAGACGAGAAGAGAGGCTAAAGACGAAGGTACGGTGCTCTGCAGAGCTAAGCACCGCTCCCGGACCTCTTTCGGCAGAAGGCGCACACCGCAGAGCACTGTGAGCGGCAGAATTGTCTTTGCGCGAAGAAGCAGCTTCTTCGTCTCCGGGAGCCGGAGAGAGCGGCAACTTTGCAAAGGTGATGAAACAAGCTGTACAACACTGCGATTGTGTGCGCAGCTTGCCAACTGAGAGAAAACAGTACCTGACCACTCTCCTGCCTTTTCTATTCACATGAACATTCGATTGCAAGCTGTTTTGGACAACTTTCTTTCTCTTCTTGCAAAACACTCGGCAGACCTGCGTGCAGCCTCTAGAACACGATGGGAGATGTTTTCTGTGCTGGCACAGTTTCTCCTTGCCAGACAGAGTGGAAAAGCTTTTTGCTAAGATGTAGACGAGAAGAGAGGCTAAAGACGAAGGTACGGTGCTCTGCAGAGCTAAGCACCGCTCCCGGACCTCTTTCGGCAGAAGGCGCACACCGCAGAGCACTGTGAGCGGCAGAATCGTCTTTGCGCGAAGAAGCAGCTTCCTCGTCTCCGGGAGCCGGAGAGAGCGGCAACTTCGCAAAGGTGATGAAACAAGCTGTACAACACTGCGATTGTGTGCGCAGCTTGCCAACTGAGAGAAAACAGTACCTGACCACTCTCCTGCCTTTTCTATTCACATGAACATTCGATTGCAAGCTGTTTTGGACAACTTTCTTTCTCTTCTTGCAAAACACTCGGCAGACCTGCGTGCAGCCTCTAGAACACGATGGGAGATGTTTTCTGTGCTGGCACAGTTTCTCCTTGCCAGACAGAGTGGAAAAGCTTTTTGCTAAGATGTAGACGAGAAGAGAGGCTAAAGAAGCACGTATGGTGCTTCTCAGAGCTAAGCACAGCTCCCGGGGCTCTTTCGGCAGAAGGCGCACACCGCAGAGCACTGTGAGCGGCAGAATCGTCTTTGCGCGAAGAAGCAGCTTCTTCGTCTCCGGGAGCCGGAGAGAGCGGCAACTTCGCAAAGGTGATGAAACAAGCTGTACAACACTGCGATTGTGTGCGCAGCTTGCCAACTGAGAGAAAACAGTACCTGACCACTCTCCTGGCTTTTCTATTCAGATGAACATTCGATTGCAAGCTGTTTTGGACAACTTTCTTTCTCTTCTTGCAAAACACTCGGCAGACCTGCGTGCAGCCTCTAGAACACTATGGGAGATGTTTTTTGTGCTGGCACAGTTTCTCCTTGCCAGACAGAGTGGAAAAGCTTTTTGCTAAGATGTAGACGAGAAGAGAGGCTAAAGACGAAGGTACGGTGCTCTGCAGAGCTAAGCACCGCTCCCGGGCGTCTTTCGGCAGAAGGCGCACACCGCAGAGCACTGTGAGCGGCAGAATCGTCTTTGCGCGAAGAAGCAGCTTCTTCGTCTCCGGGAGCCGGAGAGAGCGGCAACTTCGCAAAGGTGATGAAACAAGCTGTACAACACTGCGATTGTGTGCGCAGCTTGCCAAGTGAGAGAAAACAGTACCTGACCACTCTCCTGCCTTTTCTATTCACATGAACATTCGATTGCAAGCTGTTTTGGACATTTTCTTTCTCTTCTTGCAAAACACTCGACAGACCTCCGTGCAGCCTCTAGAACACGATGGGAGATGTTTTCTGTGCTGGCACAGTTTCTCCTTGCCAGACAGAGTGGAAAAGCTTTTTGCTAAGATGTAGACGAGAAGAGAGGCTAAAGAAGCAGGTACGGTGCTTCTCAGAGCTAAGCACCGCTCCCGGGGCTCTTTCGGCAGAAGGCGCACACCGCAGAGCACTGTGAGCGGCAGAATCGTCTTTGCGCGAAGAAGCAGCTTCTTCGTCTCCGGGAGCCGGAGAGAGCGGCAACTTCGCAAAGGTGATGAAACAAGCTGTACAACACTGCGATTGTGTGCGCAGCATGCCAACTGAGAGAAAACAGTACCTGACCACTCTCCTGCCTTTTCTATTCACATGAACATTCGATTGCAAGCTGTTTTGGACAACTTTCTTTCTCTTCTTGCAAAACACTCGGCAGACCTCCGTGCAGCCTCTAGAACACGATGGGAGATGTTTTCTGTGCTGGCACAGTTTCTCCTTGCCAGACAGAGTGGAAAAGCTTTTTGCTAAGATGTAGACGAGAAGAGAGGCTAAAGAAGCACGTATGGTGCTTCTCAGAGCTAAGCACCGCTCCCGGGGCTCTTTCGGCACAAGGCGCACACCGCAGAGCACTGTGAGCGGCAGAATCGTCTTTGCGCGAAGAAGCAGCTTCTTCGTCTCCGGGAGCCGGAGAGAGCGGCAACTTCGCAAAGGTGATGAAACAAGCTGTACAACCCTGCGATTGTGTGCGCAGCTTGCCAACTGAGAGAAAACAGTACCTGACCACTCTCCTGCCTTTTCTATTCACATGAACATTCGATTGCAAGCTGTTTTGGACAACTTTCTTTCTCTTCTTGCAAAACACTCGGCAGACCTGCGTGCAGCCTCTAGAAACGATGGGAGATGTTTTCTGTGCTGGCACAGTTTCTCCTTGCCAGACAGAGTGGAAAAGATTTTTGCTAAGATGTAGACGAGAAGAGAGGCTAAAGACGAAGGTATGGTGCTCTGCAGAGCTAAGCACCGCTCCCGGACCTCTTTCGGCAGAAGGCGCACACCGCAGAGCACTGTGAGCGGCAGAATCGTCTTTGCGCGAAGAAGCAGCTTCTTCGTCTCCGGGAGCCGGAGAGAGCGGCAACTTGGCAAAGGTGATGAAACAAGCTGTACAACACTGCGATTGTGTGCGCAGCTTGCCAACTGAGAGAAAACAGTACCTGACCACTCTCCTGCCTTTTCTATTCACATGAACATTCAATTGCAAGCTGTTTTGGACAACTTTCTTTCTCTTCTTGCAAAACACTCGGCAGACCTCCGTGCAGCCTCTAGAACACGATGGGAGATGTTTTCTGTGCTGGCACAGTTTCTCCTTGCCAGACAGAGTGGAAAAGCTTTTTGCTAAGATGTAGACGAGAAGAGAGGCTAAAGACGAAGGTACGGTGCTCTGCAGAGCTAAGCACCGCTCCCGGGCGTCTTTCGGCAGAAGGCGCACACCGCAGAGCACTGTGAGCGGCAGAATCGTCTTTGCGCGAAGAAGCAGCTTCTTCGTCTCCGGGAGCCGGAGAGAGCGGCAACTTCGCAAAGGTGATGAAACAAGCTGTACAACACTGCGATTGTGTGCGCAGCTTGCCAAGTGAGAGAAAACAGTACCTGACCACTCTCCTGCCTTTTCTATTCACATGAACATTCGATTGGAAGCTGTTTTAGACAACTTTCTTTCTCTTCTTGCAAAACACTCGGCAGACCTCCCTGCAGCCTCTAGAACACGATGGGAGATGTTTTCTGTGCTGGCACAGTTTCTCCTTGCCAGACAGAGTGGAAAAGCTTTTTGCTAAGATGTAGACGAGAAGAGAGGCTAAAGAAGCACGTATGGTGCTTCTCAGAGCTAAGCACCGCTCCCGGGGCTCTTTCGGCAGAAGGCGCACACCGCAGAGCACTGTGAGCGGCAGAATCGTCTTTGCGCGAAGAAGCAGCTTCTTCGTCTCCGGGAGCCGGAGAGAGCGGCAACTTCGCAAAGGTGATGAAACAAGCTGTACAACACTGCGATTGTGTGCGCAGCCTGCCAACTGAGAGAAAACAGTACCTGACCACTCTCCTGTCTTTTCTATTCACATGAACATTCGATTGCAAGCTGTTTTGGACAACTTTCTTTCTCTTCTTGCAAAACACTCGGCAGACCTCCGTGCAGCCTCTAGAACACGATGGGAGATGTTTTCTGTGCTGGCACAGTTTCTCCTTGCCAGACAGAGTGGAAAAGCTTTTTCTAAGATGTAGATGAGAAGAGAGGCTAAAGACGAAGGTACGGTGCTCTGCAGAGCTAAGCACCGCTCCCGGGCGTCTTTCGGCAGAAGGCGCACACCGCAGAGCACTGTGAGCGGCAGAATCGTCTTTGCGCGAAGAAGCAGCTTCTTCGTCTCCGGGAGCCGGAGAGAGCGGCAACTTCGCAAAGGTGATGAAACAAGCTGTACAACACTGCGATTGTGTGCCCAGCGTGCCAACTGAGAGAAAACAGTACCTGACCACTCTCCTGCCTTTTCTATTCACGTGAACATTCGATTGCAAGCTGTTTTGGACAACTTTCTTTCTCTTCTTGCAAAACACTCGGAAGACCTGCGTGCAGCCTCTAGAACACGATGGGAGATGTTTTCTGTGCTGGCACAGTTTCTCCTTGCCAGACAGAGTGGAAAAGCTTTTTGCTAAGATGTAGACGAGAAGAGAGGCTAAAGAAGCACGTATGGTGCTTCTCAGAGCTAAGCACCGCTCCCGGACCTCTTTCGGCACAAGGCGCACACCGCAGAGCACAGTGAGCGGCAGAATCGTCTTTGCGCGAAGAAGCAGCTTCTTCGTCTCCGGGAGCCGGAGAGAGCGGCAACTTCGCAAAGGTGATGAAACAAGCTGTACAACCCTGCGATTGTGTGCCCATCTTGCCAACTGAGAGAAAACAGTACCTGACCACTCTCCTGCCTTTTCTATTCACATGAACATTCGATTGCAAGCTGTTTTGGACAACTTTCTTTCTCTTCTTGCAAAACACTCGGCAGACCTCCGTGCAGCCTCTAGAAGACGATGGGAGATGTTTTCTGTGCTGGCACAGTTTCTCCTTGCCAGACAGAGTGGAAAAGCTTTTTGCTAAGATGTAGACGAGAAGAGAGGCTAAAGACGAAGGTACGGTGCTCTGCAGAGCTAAGCACCGCTCCCGGACCTCTTTCGGCAGAAGGCGCACACAGCAGAGCACTGTGAGCGGCAGAATCGTCTTTGCGCGAAGAAGCAGCTTCTTCGTCTCCGGGAGCCGGAGAGAGCGGCAACTTCGCAAAGGTGATGAAACAAGCTGTACAACCCTGCGATTGTGTGCCCAGCTTGCCAACTGAGAGAAAACAGTACCTGACCACTCTCCTGCCTTATGTAATCACATGAACATTCGATTGCAAGCTGTTTTGGACAACTTTCTTTCTCTTCCTGCAAAACACTCGGCAGACCTCCGTGCAGCCTCTAGAACACGATGGGAGATGTTTTCTGTGGTGGCACAGTTTCTCCTTGCCAGACAGAGTGGAAAAGCTTTTTGCTAAGATGTAGACGAGAAGAGAGGCTAAAGACGAAGGTACGGTGCTGTGCAGAGCTAAGCACCGCTCCCGGACCTCTTTCGGCAGAAGGCGCACACAGCAGAGCACTGTGAGCGGCAGAATCGTCTTTGCGCGAAGAAGCAGCTTCTTCGTCTCCGGGAGCCGGAGAGAGCGGCAACTTCGCAAAGGTGATGAAACAAGCTGTACAACACTGCGATTGTGTGCGCAGCTTGCCAACTGAGAGAAAACAGTACCTGACCACTCTCCTGCCTTTTCTATTCACATGAACATTCGATTGCAAGCTGTTTTGGACAACTTTCTTTCTCTTCTTGCAAAACACTCGGCAGACCTGCGTGCAGCCTCTAGAACACGATGGGAGATGTTTTCTGTGCTGGCACAGTTTCTCCTTGCCAGACAGAGTGGAAAAGCTTTTTGCTAAGATGTAGACGAGAAGAGAGGCTAAAGACGAAGGTACGGTGCTTCTCAGAGCTAAGCACCGCTCCCGGACCTCTTTCGGCAGAAGGCGCACACCGCAGAGCACTGTGAGCGGCAGAATCGTCTTTGCGCGAAGAAGCAGCTTCTTCGTCTCCGGGAGCCGGAGAGAGCGGCAACTTCGCAAAGGTGATAAAACAAGCTGTACAACACTGCGATTGTGTGCGCAGCTTGCCAACTGAGAGAAAACAGTACCTGACCACTCTCCTGGCTTTTCTATTCAGATGAACATTCGATTGCAAGCTGTTTTGGACAACTTTCTTTCTCTTCTTGCAAAACACTCGGCAGACCTGCGTGCAGCCTCTAGAACACTATGGGAGATGTTTTTTGTGCTGGCACAGTTTCTCCTTGCCAGACAGAGTGGAAAAGCTTTTTGCTAAGATGTAGACGAGAAGAGAGGCTAAAGACGAAGGTACGGTGCTCTGCAGAGCTAAGCACCGCTCCCGGACCTCTTTCGGCAGAAGGCGCACACCGCAGAGCACTGTGAGCGGCAGAATCGTCTTTGCGCGAAGAAGCAGCTTCTTCGTCTCCGGGAGCCGGAGAGAGCGGCAACTTTGCAAAGGTGATGAAACAAGCTGTACAACACTGCGATTGTGTGCGCAGCTTGCCAACTGAGAGAAAACAGTACCTGACCACTCTCCTGCCTTTTCTATTCACATGAACATTCGATTGCAAGCTGTTTTGGACAACTTTCTTTCTCTTCTTGCAAAACACTCGACAGACCTCCGTGCAGCCTCTAGAACACGATGGGAGATGTTTTCTGTGCTGGCACAGTTTCTCCTTGCCAGACAGAGTGGAAAAGCTTTTTGCTAAGATGTAGACGAGAAGAGAGGCTAAAGAAGCAGGTACGGTGCTTCTCAGAGCTAAGCACCGCTCCTGGGGCTCTTTCGGCAGAAGGCGCACACCGCAGAGCACTGTGAGCGGCAGAATCGTCTTTGCGCGAAGAAGCAGCTTCTTCGTCTCCGGGAGCCGGAGAGAGCGGCAACTTCGCAAAGGTGATGAAACAAGCTGTACAACCCTGCGATTGTGTGCGCAGCTTGCCAACTGAGAGAAAACAGTACCTGACCACTCTCCTGCCTTTTCTATTCACATGAACATTCGATTGCAAGCTGTTTTGGACAACTTTCTTTCTCTTCTTGCAAAACACTCGGCAGACCTCCGTGCAGCCTCTAGAACACGATGGGAGATGTTTTCTGTGCTGGCACAGTTTCTCCTTGCCAGAAAGAGTGGAAAAGCTTTTTGCTAAGATGTAGACGAGAAGAGAGGCTAAAGACGAAGGTACGGTGCTCTGCAGAGCTAAGCACCGCTCCCGGACCTCTTTCGGCAGAAGGCGCACACCGCAGAGCACTGTGAGCGGCAGAATCGTCTTTGCGCGAAGAAGCAGCTTCTTCGTCTCCGGGAGCCGGAGAGAGCGGCAACTTCGCAAAGGTGATGAAACAAGCTGTACAACACTGCGATTGTGTGCGCAGCTTGCCAACTGAGAGAAAACAGTACCTGACCACTCTCCTGCCTTTTCTATTCACATGAACATTCGATTGCAAGCTGTTTTGGACAACTTTCTTTCTCTTCTTGCAAAACACTCGGCAGACCTCCGTGCAGCCTCTAGAACACGATGGGAGATGTTTTCTGTGCTGGCACAGTTTCTCCTTGCCAGACAGAGTGGAAAAGCTTTTTGCTAAGATGTAGACGAGAAGAGAGGCTAAAGACGAAGGTACGGTGCTCTGCAGAGCTAAGCACCGCTCCCGGACCTCTTTCGGCAGAAGGCGCACACCGCAGAGCACTGTGAGCGGCAGAATCGTCTTTGCGCGAAGAAGCAGCTTCTTCGTCTCCGGGAGCCGGAGAGAGCGGCAACTTCGCAAAGGTGATGAAACAAGCTGTACAACACTGCGATTGTGTGCGCAGCTTGCCAACTGAGAGAAAACAGTACCTGACCACTCTCCTGCCTTTTCTATTCACATGAACATTCGATTGCAAGCTGTTTTGGACAACTTTCTTTCTCTTCTTGCAAAACACTCGGCAGACCTCCGTGCAGCCTCTAGAACACGATGGGAGATGTTTTCTGTGCTGGCACAGTTTCTCCTTGCCAGACAGAGTGGAAAAGCTTTTTGCTAAGATGTAGACGAGAAGAGAGGCTAAAGACGAAGGTACGGTGCTCTGCAGAGCTAAGCACCGCTCCCGGACCTCTTTCGGCAGAAGGCGCACACCGCAGAGCACTGTGAGCGGCAGAATCGTCTTTGCGCGAAGAAGCAGCTTCTTCGTCTCCGGGAGCCGGAGAGAGCGGCAACTTCGCAAAGGTGATGAAACAAGCTGTACAACACTGCGATTGTGTGCGCAGCTTGCCAACTGAGAGAAAACAGTACCTGACCACTCTCCTGCCTTTTCTATTCACATGAACATTCGATTGCAAGCTGTTTTGGACAACTTTCTTTCTCTTCTTGCAAAACACTCGACAGACCTCCGTGCAGCCTCTAGAACACGATGGGAGATGTTTTCTGTGCTGGCACAGTTTCTCCTTGCCAGACAGAGTGGAAAAGCTTTTTGCTAAGATGTAGACGAGAAGAGAGGCTAAAGAAGCAGGTACGGTGCTTCTCAGAGCTAAGCACCGCTCCCGGGGCTCTTTCGGCAGAAGGCGCACACCGCAGAGCACTGTGAGCGGCAGAATCGTCTTTGCGCGAAGAAGCAGCTTCTTCGTCTCCGGGAGCCGGAGAGAGCGGCAACTTGGCAAAGGTGATGAAACAAGCTGTACAACACTGCGATTGTGTGCGCAGCATGCCAAATGAGAGAAAACAGTACCTGAACACTCTCCTGCCTTATGTAATCACATGAACATTCGATTGCAAGCTGTTTTGGACAACTTTCTTTCTCTTCTTGCAAAACACTCGGCAGACCTCCGTGCAGCCTCTAGAACACGATGGGAGATGTTTTCTGTGCTGGCACAGTTTCTCCTTGCCAGACAGAGTGGAAAAGCTTTTTGCTAAGATGTAGACGAGAAGAGAGGCTAAAGAAGCACGTATGGTGCTTCTCAGAGCTAAGCACCGCTCCCGGGGCTCTTTCGGCAGAAGGCGCACACCTCAGAGCACTGTGAGCGGCAGAATCGTCTTTGCGCGAAGAAGCAGCTTCTTCGTCTCCGGGAGCCGGAGAGAGCGGCAACTTCGCAAAGGTGATGAAACAAGCTGTACAACACTGCGATTGTGTGCGCAGCTTGCCAACTGAGAGAAAACAGTGCCTGACCACTCTCCTGGGTTTTCTATTCAGATGAACATTCGATTGCAAGCTGTTTTGGACAACTTTCTTTCTCTTCTTGCAAAACACTCGGCAGACCTCCGTGCAGCCTCTAGAACACGATGGGAGATGTTTTCTGTGCTGGCACAGTTTCTCCTTGCCAGACAGAGTGGAAAAGCTTTTTGCTAAGATGTAGACGAGAAGAGAGGCTAAAGAAGCACGTATGGTGCTTCTCAGAGCTAAGCACAGCTCCCGGGGCTCTTTCGGCAGAAGGCGCACACCGCAGAGCACTGTGAGCGGCAGAATCGTCTTTGCGCGAAGAAGCAGCTTCTTCGTCTCCGGGAGCCGGAGAGAGCGGCAACTTCGCAAAGGTGATGAAACAAGCTGTACAACCCTGCGATTGTGTGCCCAGCTTGCCAACTGAGAGAAAACAGTACCTGACCACTCTCCTGCCTTTTCTATTCACATGAACATTCGATTGCAAGCTGTTTTGGACAACTTTCTTTCTCTTCCTGCAAAACACTCGGCAGACCTCCGTGCAGCCTCTAGAAGACGATGGGAGATGTTTTCTGTGCTGGCACAGTTTCTCCTTGCCAGACAGAGTGGAAAAGCTTTTTGCTAAGATGTAGACGAGAAGAGAGGCTAAAGACGAAGGTACGGTGCTCTGCAGAGCTAAGCACCGCTCCCGGACCTCTTTCGGCAGAAGGCGCACACCGCAGAGCACTGTGAGCGGCAGAATCGTCTTTGCGCGAAGAAGCAGCTTCTTCGTCTCCGGGAGCCGGAGAGAGCGGCAACTTTGCAAAGGTGATGAAACAAGCTGTACAACACTGCGATTGTGTGCGCAGCTTGCCAACTGAGAGAAAACAGTACCTGACCACTCTCCTGCCTTTTCTATTCACATGAACATTCGATTGCAAGCTGTTTTGGACAACTTTCTTTCTCTTCTTGCAAAACACTCGGCAGACCTGCGTGCAGCCTCTAGAACACGATGGGAGATGTTTTCTGTGCTGGCACAGTTTCTCCTTGCCAGACAGAGTGGAAAAGCTTTTTGCTAAGATGTAGACGAGAAGAGAGGCTAAAGACGAAGGTACGGTGCTCTGCAGAGCTAAGCACCGCTCCCGGACCTCTTTCGGCAGAAGGCGCACACCGCAGAGCACTGTGAGCGGCAGAATCGTCTTTGCGCGAAGAAGCAGCTTCTTCGTCTCCGGGAGCCGGAGAGAGCGGCAACTTCGCAAAGGTGATGAAACAAGCTGTACAACACTGCGATTGTGTGCGCAGCTTGCCAACTGAGAGAAAACAGTACCTGACCACTCTCCTGCCTTTTCTATTCACATGAACATTCGATTGCAAGCTGTTTTGGACAACTTTCTTTCTCTTCTTGCAAAACACTCGGCAGACCTGCGTGCAGCCTCTAGAACACGATGGGAGATGTTTTCTGTGCTGGCACAGTTTCTCCTTGCCAGACAGAGTGGAAAAGCTTTTTGCTAAGATGTAGACGAGAAGAGAGGCTAAAGAAGCACGTATGGTGCTTCTCAGAGCTAAGCACAGCTCCCGGGGCTCTTTCGGCAGAAGGCGCACACCGCAGAGCACTGTGAGCGGCAGAATCGTCTTTGCGCGAAGAAGCAGCTTCTTCGTCTCCGGGAGCCGGAGAGAGCGGCAACTTCGCAAAGGTGATGAAACAAGCTGTACAACACTGCGATTGTGTGCGCAGCTTGCCAACTGAGAGAAAACAGTACCTGACCACTCTCCTGGCTTTTCTATTCAGATGAACATTCGATTGCAAGCTGTTTTGGACAACTTTCTTTCTCTTCTTGCAAAACACTCGGCAGACCTGCGTGTAGCCTCTAGAACACTATGGGAGATGTTTTTTGTGCTGGCACAGTTTCTCCTTGCCAGACAGAGTGGAAAAGCTTTTTGCTAAGATGTAGACGAGAAGAGAGGCTAAAGACGAAGGTACGGTGCTCTGCAGAGCTAAGCACCGCTCCCGGACCTCTTTCGGCAGAAGGCGCACACCGCAGAGCACTGTGAGCGGCAGAATCGTCTTTGCGCGAAGAAGCAGCTTCTTCGTCTCCGGGAGCCGGAGAGAGCGGCAACTTCGCAAAGGTGATGAAACAAGCTGTACAACACTGCGATTGTGTGCGCAGCTTGCCAACTGAGAGAAAACAGTACCTGACCACTCTCCTGCCTTTTCTATTCACATGAACATTCGATTGCAAGCTGTTTTGGACATTTTCTTTCTCTTCTTGCAAAACACTCGACAGACCTCCGTGCAGCCTCTAGAACACGATGGGAGATGTTTTCTGTGCTGGCACAGTTTCTCCTTGCCAGACAGAGTGGAAAAGCTTTTTGCTAAGATGTAGACGAGAAGAGAGGCTAAAGAAGCAGGTACGGTGCTTCTCAGAGCTAAGCACCGCTCCCGGGGCTCTTTCGGCAGAAGGCGCACACCGCAGAGCACTGTGAGCGGCAGAATCGTCTTTGCGCGAAGAAGCAGCTTCTTCGTCTCCGGGAGCCGGAGAGAGCGGCAACTTCGCAAAGGTGATGAAACAAGCTGTACAACACTGCGATTGTGTGCGCAGCATGCCAACTGAGAGAAAACAGTACCTGACCACTCTCCTGCCTTTTCTATTCACATGAACATTCGATTGCAAGCTGTTTTGGACAACTTTCTTTCTCTTCTTGCAAAACACTCGGCAGACCTCCGTGCAGCCTCTAGAACACGATGGGAGATGTTTTCTGTGCTGGCACAGTTTCTCCTTGCCAGACAGAGTGGAAAAGCTTTTTGCTAAGATGTAGACGAGAAGAGAGGCTAAAGAAGCACGTATGGTGCTTCTCAGAGCTAAGCAACGCTCCCGGGGCTCTTTCGGCACAAGGCGCACACCGCAGAGCACTGTGAGCGGCAGAATCGTCTTTGCGCGAAGAAGCAGCTTCTTCGTCTCCGGGAGCCGGAGAGAGCGGCAACTTCGCAAAGGTGATGAAACAAGCTGTACAACCCTGCGATTGTGTGCGCAGCTTGCCAACTGAGAGAAAACAGTACCTGACCACTCTCCTGCCTTTTCTATTCACATGAACATTCGATTGCAAGCTGTTTTGGACAACTTTCTTTCTCTTCTTGCAAAACACTCGGCAGACCTGCGTGCAGCCTCTAGAAACGATGGGAGATGTTTTCTGTGCTGGCACAGTTTCTCCTTGCCAGACAGAGTGGAAAAGCTTTTTGCTAAGATGTAGACGAGAAGAGAGGCTAAAGACGAAGGTATGGTGCTCTGCAGATCTAAGCACCGCTCCCGGACCTCTTTCGGCAGAAGGCGCACACCGCAGAGCACTGTGAGCGGCAGAATCGTCTTTGCGCGAAGAAGCAGCTTCTTCGTCTCCGGGAGCCGGAGAGAGCGGCAACTTGGCAAAGGTGATGAAACAAGCTGTACAACACTGCGATTGTGTGCGCAGCTTGCCAACTGAGAGAAAACAGTACCTGACCACTCTCCTGCCTTTTCTATTCACATGAACATTCGATTGCAAGCTGTTTTGGACAACTTTCTTTCTCTTCTTGCAAAACACTCGGCAGACCTCCGTGCAGCCTCTAGAACACGATGGGAGATGTTTTCTGTGCTGGCACAGTTTCTCCTTGCCAGACAGAGTGGAAAAGCTTTTTGCTAAGATGTAGACGAGAAGAGAGGCTAAAGACGAAGGTACGGTGCTCTGCAGAGCTAAGCACCGCTCCCGGGCGTCTTTCGGCAGAAGGCGCACACCGCAGAGCACTGTGAGCGGCAGAATCGTCTTTGCGCGAAGAAGCAGCTTCTTCGTCTCCGGGAGCCGGAGAGAGCGGCAACTTCGCAAAGGTGATGAAACAAGCTGTACAACACTGCGATTGTGTGCGCAGCTTGCCAAGTGAGAGAAAACAGTACCTGACCACTCTCCTGCCTTTTCTATTCACATGAACATTCGATTGGAAGCTGTTTTAGACAACTTTCTTTCTCTTCTTGCAAAACACTCGGCAGACCTCCCTGCAGCCTCTAGAACACGATGGGAGATGTTTTCTGTGCTGGCACAGTTTCTCCTTGCCAGACAGAGTGGAAAAGCTTTTTGCTAAGATGTAGACGAGAAGAGAGGCTAAAGAAGCACGTATGGTGCTTCTCAGAGCTAAGCACCGCTCCCGGGGCTCTTTCGGCAGAAGGCGCACACCGCAGAGCACTGTGAGCGGCAGAATCGTCTTTGCGCGAAGAAGCAGCTTCTTCGTCTCCGGGAGCCGGAGAGAGCGGCAACTTCGCAAAGGTGATGAAACAAGCTGTACAACACTGCGATTGTGTGCGCAGCCTGCCAACTGAGAGAAAACAGTACCTGACCACTCTCCTGTCTTTTCTATTCACATGAACATTCGATTGCAAGCTGTTTTGGACAACTTTCTTTCTCTTCTTGCAAAACACTCGGCAGACCTCCGTGCAGCCTCTAGAACACGATGGGAGATGTTTTCTGTGCTGGCACAGTTTCTCCTTGCCAGACAGAGTGGAAAAGCTTTTTCTAAGATGTAGATGAGAAGAGAGGCTAAAGACGAAGGTACGGTGCTCTGCAGAGCTAAGCACCGCTCCCGGGCGTCTTTCGGCAGAAGGCGCACACCGCAGAGCACTGTGAGCGGCAGAATCGTCTTTGCGCGAAGAAGCAGCTTCTTCGTCTCCGGGAGCCGGAGAGAGCGGCAACTTCGCAAAGGTGATGAAACAAGCTGTACAACACTGCGATTGTGTGCCCAGCGTGCCAACTGAGAGAAAACAGTACCTGACCACTCTCCTGCCTTTTCTATTCACGTGAACATTCGATTGCAAGCTGTTTTGGACAACTTTCTTTCTCTTCTTGCAAAACACTCGGAAGACCTGCGTGCAGCCTCTAGAACACGATGGGAGATGTTTTCTGTGCTGGCACAGTTTCTCCTTGCCAGACAGAGTGGAAAAGCTTTTTGCTAAGATGTAGACGAGAAGAGAGGCTAAAGAAGCACGTATGGTGCTTCTCAGAGCTAAGCACCGCTCCCGGACCTCTTTCGGCACAAGGCGCACACCGCAGAGCACAGTGAGCGGCAGAATCGTCTTTGCGCGAAGAAGCAGCTTCTTCGTCTCCGGGAGCCGGAGAGAGCGGCAACTTCGCAAAGGTGATGAAACAAGCTGTACAACACTGCGATTGTGTGCGCAGCTTGCCAACTGAGAGAAAACAGTACCTGACCACTCTCCTGCCTTTTCTATTCACATGAACATTCGATTGCAAGCTGTTTTGGACAACTTTCTTTCTCTTCTTGCAAAACACTCGGCAGACCTGCGTGCAGCCTCTAGAACACGATGGGAGATGTTTTCTGTGCTGGCACAGTTTCTCCTTGCCAGACAGAGTGGAAAAGCTTTTTGCTAAGATGTAGACGAGAAGAGAGGCTAAAGACGAAGGTACGGTGCTTCTCAGAGCTAAGCACCGCTCCCGGACCTCTTTCGGCAGAAGGCGCACACCGCAGAGCACTGTGAGCGGCAGAATCGTCTTTGCGCGAAGAAGCAGCTTCTTCGTCTCCGGGAGCCGGAGAGAGCGGCAACTTCGCAAAGGTGATAAAACAAGCTGTACAACACTGCGATTGTGTGCGCAGCTTGCCAACTGAGAGAAAACAGTACCTGACCACTCTCCTGGCTTTTCTATTCAGATGAACATTCGATTGCAAGCTGTTTTGGACAACTTTCTTTCTCTTCTTGCAAAACACTCGGCAGACCTGCGTGCAGCCTCTAGAACACTATGGGAGATGTTTTTTGTGCTGGCACAGTTTCTCCTTGCCAGACAGAGTGGAAAAGCTTTTTGCTAAGATGTAGACGAGAAGAGAGGCTAAAGACGAAGGTACGGTGCTCTGCAGAGCTAAGCACCGCTCCCGGACCTCTTTCGGCAGAAGGCGCACACCGCAGAGCACTGTGAGCGGCAGAATCGTCTTTGCGCGAAGAAGCAGCTTCTTCGTCTCCGGGAGCCGGAGAGAGCGGCAACTTTGCAAAGGTGATGAAACAAGCTGTACAACACTGCGATTGTGTGCGCAGCTTGCCAACTGAGAGAAAACAGTACCTGACCACTCTCCTGCCTTTTCTATTCACATGAACATTCGATTGCAAGCTGTTTTGGACAACTTTCTTTCTCTTCTTGCAAAACACTCGACAGACCTCCGTGCAGCCTCTAGAACACGATGGGAGATGTTTTCTGTGCTGGCACAGTTTCTCCTTGCCAGACAGAGTGGAAAAGCTTTTTGCTAAGATGTAGACGAGAAGAGAGGCTAAAGAAGCAGGTACGGTGCTTCTCAGAGCTAAGCACCGCTCCCGGGGCTCTTTCGGCAGAAGGCGCACACCGCAGAGCACTGTGAGCGACAGAATCGTCTTTGCGCGAAGAAGCAGCTTCTTCGTCTCCGGGAGCCGGAGAGAGCGGCAACTTCGCAAAGGTGATGAAACAAGCTGTACAACCCTGCGATTGTGTGCGCAGCTTGCCAACTGAGAGAAAACAGTACCTGACCACTCTCCTGCCTTTTCTATTCACATGAACATTCGATTGCAAGCTGTTTTGGACAACTTTCTTTCTCTTCTTGCAAAACACTCGGCAGACCTCCGTGCAGCCTCTAGAACACGATGGGAGATGTTTTCTGTGCTGGCACAGTTTCTCCTTGCCAGAAAGAGTGGAAAAGCTTTTTGCTAAGATGTAGACGAGAAGAGAGGCTAAAGACGAAGGTACGGTGCTCTGCAGAGCTAAGCACCGCTCCCGGACCTCTTTCGGCAGAAGGCGCACACCGCAGAGCACTGTGAGCGGCAGAATCGTCTTTGCGCGAAGAAGCAGCTTCTTCGTCTCCGGGAGCCGGAGAGAGCGGCAACTTCGCAAAGGTGATGAAACAAGCTGTACAACACTGCGATTGTGTGCGCAGCTTGCCAACTGAGAGAAAACAGTACCTGACCACTCTCCTGCCTTTTCTATTCACATGAACATTCGATTGCAAGCTGTTTTGGACAACTTTCTTTCTCTTCTTGCAAAACACTCGGCAGACCTCCGTGCAGCCTCTAGAACACGATGGGAGATGTTTTCTGTGCTGGCACAGTTTCTCCTTGCCAGACAGAGTGGAAAAGCTTTTTGCTAAGATGTAGACGAGAAGAGAGGCTAAAGACGAAGGTACGGTGCTCTGCAGAGCTAAGCACCGCTCCCGGACCTCTTTCGGCAGAAGGCGCACACCGCAGAGCACTGTGAGCGGCAGAATCGTCTTTGCGCGAAGAAGCAGCTTCTTCGTCTCCGGGAGCCGGAGAGAGCGGCAACTTCGCAAAGGTGATGAAACAAGCTGTACAACACTGCGATTGTGTGCGCAGCTTGCCAACTGAGAGAAAACAGTACCTGACCACTCTCCTGCCTTTTCTATTCACATGAACATTCGATTGCAAGCTGTTTTGGACAACTTTCTTTCTCTTCTTGCAAAACACTCGGCAGACCTCCGTGCAGCCTCTAGAACACGATGGGAGATGTTTTCTGTGCTGGCACAGTTTCTCCTTGCCAGACAGAGTGGAAAAGCTTTTTGCTAAGATGTAGACGAGAAGAGAGGCTAAAGACGAAGGTACGGTGCTCTGCAGAGCTAAGCACCGCTCCCGGACCTCTTTCGGCAGAAGGCGCACACCGCAGAGCACTGTGAGCGGCAGAATCGTCTTTGCGCGAAGAAGCAGCTTCTTCGTCTCCGGGAGCCGGAGAGAGCGGCAACTTCGCAAAGGTGATGAAACAAGCTGTACAACACTGCGATTGTGTGCGCAGCTTGCCAACTGAGAGAAAACAGTACCTGACCACTCTCCTGCCTTTTCTATTCACATGAACATTCGATTGCAAGCTGTTTTGGACAACTTTCTTTCTCTTCTTGCAAAACACTCGACAGACCTCCGTGCAGCCTCTAGAACACGATGGGAGATGTTTTCTGTGCTGGCACAGTTTCTCCTTGCCAGACAGAGTGGAAAAGCTTTTTGCTAAGATGTAGACGAGAAGAGAGGCTAAAGAAGCAGGTACGGTGCTTCTCAGAGCTAAGCACCGCTCCCGGGGCTCTTTCGGCAGAAGGCGCACACCGCAGAGCACTGTGAGCGGCAGAATCGTCTTTGCGCGAAGAAGCAGCTTCTTCGTCTCCGGGAGCCGGAGAGAGCGGCAACTTGGCAAAGGTGATGAAACAAGCTGTACAACACTGCGATTGTGTGCGCAGCATGCCAAATGAGAGAAAACAGTACCTGAACACTCTCCTGCCTTATGTAATCACATGAACATTCGATTGCAAGCTGTTTTGGACAACTTTCTTTCTCTTCTTGCAAAACACTCGGCAGACCTCCGTGCAGCCTCTAGAACACGATGGGAGATGTTTTCTGTGCTGGCACAGTTTCTCCTTGCCAGACAGAGTGGAAAAGCTTTTTGCTAAGATGTAGACGAGAAGAGAGGCTAAAGAAGCACGTATGGTGCTTCTCAGAGCTAAGCACCGCTCCCGGGGCTCTTTCGGCAGAAGGCGCACACCTCAGAGCACTGTGAGCGGCAGAATCGTCTTTGCGCGAAGAAGCAGCTTCTTCGTCTCCGGGAGCCGGAGAGAGCGGCAACTTCGCAAAGGTGATGAAACAAGCTGTACAACACTGCGATTGTGTGCGCAGCTTGCCAACTGAGAGAAAACAGTGCCTGACCACTCTCCTGGGTTTTCTATTCAGATGAACATTCGATTGCAAGCTGTTTTGGACAACTTTCTTTCTCTTCTTGCAAAACACTCGGCAGACCTCCGTGCAGCCTCTAGAACACGATGGGAGATGTTTTCTGTGCTGGCACAGTTTCTCCTTGCCAGACAGAGTGGAAAAGCTTTTTGCTAAGATGTAGACGAGAAGAGAGGCTAAAGAAGCACGTATGGTGCTTCTCAGAGCTAAGCACAGCTCCCGGGGCTCTTTCGGCAGAAGGCGCACACCGCAGAGCACTGTGAGCGGCAGAATCGTCTTTGCGCGAAGAAGCAGCTTCTTCGTCTCCGGGAGCCGGAGAGAGCGGCAACTTCGCAAAGGTGATGAAACAAGCTGTACAACACTGCGATTGTGTGCGCAGCTTGCCAACTGAGAGAAAACAGTACCTGACCACTCTCCTGCCTTTTCTATTCAGATGAACATTCAATTGCAAGCTGTTTTGGACAACTTTCTTTCTCTTCTTGCAAAACACTCGGCAGACCTCCGTGCAGCCTCTAGAACACGATGGGAGATGTTTTCTGTGCTGGCACAGTTTCTCCTTGCCAGACAGAGTGGAAAAGCTTTTTGCTAAGATGTAGACGAGAAGAGAGGCTAAAGACGAAGGTACGGTGCTCTGCAGAGCTAAACACCGCTCCCGGACCTCTTTCGGCAGAAGGCGCACACCGCAGAGCACTGTGAGCGGCAGAATCGTCTTTGCGCGAAGAAGCAGCTTCTTCGTCTCCGGGAGCCGGAGAGAGCGGCAACTTCGTAAAGGTGATGAAACAAGCTGTACAACACTGCGATTGTGTGCGCAGCTTGCCAACTGAGAGAAAACAGTACCTGACCACTCTCCTGCCTTTTCTATTCACGTGAACATTCGATTGCAAGCTGTTTTGGACAACTTTCTTTCTCTTCTTGCAAAACACTCGGCAGACCTGCGTGCAGCCTCTAGAACACGATGGGAGATGTTTTCTGTGCTGGCACAGTTTCTCCTTGCCAGACAGAGTGGAAAAGCTTTTTGCTAAGATGTAGACGAGAAGAGAGGCTAAAGAAGCACGTATGGTGCTTCTCAGAGCTAAGCACCGCTCCCGGGGCTCTTTCGGCAGAAGGCGCACACCGCAGAGCACTGTGAGCGGCAGAATCGTCTTTGCGCGAAGAAGCAGCTTCTTCGTCTCCGGGAGCCGGAGAGAGCGGCAACTTCGCAAAGGTGATGAAACAAGCTGTACAACACTGCGATTGTGTGGGCAGCTTGCCAACTGAGAGAAAACAGTACCTGACCACTCTCCTGGCTTTTCTATTCAGATGAACATTCGATTGCAAGCTGTTTTGGACAACTTTCTTTCTCTTCTTGCAAAACACTCGGCAGACCTCCGTGCAGCCTCTAGAACACGATGGGAGATGTTTTTTGTGCTGGCACAGTTTCTCCTTGCCAGACAGAGTGGAAAAGCTTTTTGCTAAGATGTAGACGAGAAGAGAGGCTAAAGACGAAGGTACGGTGCTCTGCAGAGCTAAGCACCGCTCCCGGACCTCTTTCGGCAGAAGGCGCACACCGCAGAGCACTGTGAGCGGCAGAATCGTCTTTGCGCGAAGAAGCAGCTTGTTCGTCTCCGGGAGCCGGAGAGAGCGGCAACTTCGCAAAGGTGATGAAACAAGCTGTACAACACTGCGATTGTGTGCGCAGCTTGCCAAGTGAGAGAAAACAGTACCTGACCACTCTCCTGCCTTTTCTATTCACATGAACATTCGATTGCAAGCTGTTTTGGACAACTTTCTTTCTCTTCTTGCAAAACACTCGACAGACCTCCGTGCAGCCTCTAGAACACGATGGGAGATGTTTTCTGTGCTGGCACAGTTTCTCCTTGCCAGACAGAGTGGAAAAGCTTTTTGCTAAGATGTAGACGAGAAGAGAGGCTAAAGAAGCAGGTACGGTGCTTCTCAGAGCTAAGCACCGCTCCCGGGCCTCTTTCGGCAGAAGGCGCACACCGCAGAGCACTGTGAGCGGCAGAATCGTCTTTGCGCGAAGAAGCAGCTTCTTCGTCTCCGGGAGCCGGAGAGAGCGGCAACTTCGCAAAGGTGATGAAACAAGCTGTACAACACTGCGATTGTGTGCGCAGCATGCCAAATGAGAGAAAACAGTACCTGACCACTCTCCTGCCTTATGTAATCACATGAACATTCGATTGCAAGCTGTTTTGGACAACTTTCTTTCTCTTCTTGCAAAACACTCGGCAGACCTCCGTGCAGCCTCTAGAACACGATGGGAGATGTTTTCTGTGCTGGCACAGTTTCTCCTTGCCAGACAGAGTGGAAAAGCTTTTTGCTAAGATGTAGACGAGAAGAGAGGCTAAAGAAGCACGTATGGTGCTTCTCAGAGCTAAGCACCGCTCCCGGGGCTCTTTCGGCAGAAGGCGCACACCTCAGAGCACTGTGAGCGGCAGAATCGTCTTTGCGCGAAGAAGCAGCTTCTTCGTCTCCGGGAGCCGGAGAGAGCGGCAACTTCGCAAAGGTGATGAAACAAGCTGTACAACCCTGCGATTGTGTGCCCAGCTTGCCAACTGAGAGAAAACAGTACCTGACCACTCTCCTGCCTTTTCTATTCACATGAACATTCGATTGCAAGCTGTTTTGGACAACTTTCTTTCTCTTCTTGCAAAACACTCGGCAGACCTCCGTGCAGCCTCTAGAACACGATGGGAGATGTTTTCTGTGCTGGCACAGTTTCTCCTTGCCAGACAGAGTGGAAAAGCTTTTTGCTAAGATGTAGACGAGAAGAGAGGCTAAAGACGAAGGTACGGTGCTCTGCAGAGCTAAGCACCGCTCCCGGGCCTCTTTCGGCAGAAGGCGCACACCGCAGAGCACTGTGAGCGGCAGAATCGTCTTTGCGCGAAGAAGCAGCTTCTTCGTCTCCGGGAGCCGGAGAGAGCGGCAACTTCGCAAAGGTGATGAAACAAGCTGTACAACACTGCGATTGTGTGCGCAGCTTGCCAACTGAGAGAAAACAGTACCTGACCACTCTCCTGCCTTTTCTATTCACATGAACATTCGATTGCAAGCTGTTTTGGACAACTTTCTTTCTCTTCTTGCAAAACACTCGGCAGACCTCCGTGCAGCCTCTAGAAGACGATGGGAGATGTTTTCTGTGCTGGCACAGTTTCTCCTTGCCAGACAGAGTGGAAAAGCTTTTTGCTAAGATGTAGACGAGAAGAGAGGCTAAAGACGAAGGTACGGTGCTCTGCAGAGCTAAGCACCGCTGCCGGTGCTCTTGCGGCAGAAGGCGCACACCGCAGAGCACTGTGAGCGGCAGAATCGTCTTTGCGCGAAGAAGCAGCTTCTTCGTCTCCGGGAGCCGGAGAGAGCGGCAGCTTCGCAAAGGTGATGAAACAAGCTGTACAACACTGCGATTGTGTGCGCAGCTTGCCAACTGAGAGAAAACAGTACCTGACCCCTCACCTGCCTTTTCTATTCACATGAACATTCGATTGCAAGCTGTTTTGGACAACTTTCTTTCTCTTCTTGCAAAACACTCGGCAGACCTCCGTGCAGCCTCTAGAACACGATGGGAGATGTTTTTTGTGCTGGCACAGTTTCTCCTTGCCAGAAAGAGTGGAAAAGCTTTTTGCTAAGATGTAGACGAGAAGAGAGGCTAAAGAAGCAGGTATGGTACTCTGCAGAGCTAAAAACAGCTCCCGGGCCTCTTTCTGCAGAAGACACACATAGCAGAACACAGTGAGCGGCAGAATCGTCTTTGCGCGAGGAAGCATCTTCTTCGTCTCCGGGAGCCGGAGAGAGCGGCAGCATCGCAAAGGTGATGAAACAAGCTGTACAACACTGCGATTGTGTGCGCAGCTTGCCAACTGAGAGAAAACAGTACCTGACCCCTCTCCTGCCTTTTCTATTCACATGAACATTCGATTGCAAGCTGTTTTGGAGAACTTTCTTTCTCTTCTTGCAAAACACTCGGCAGACCTCCGTGCAGCCTCTAGAACACGATGGGAGATGTTTTTTGTGCCGGCACAGTTTCTCCTTGCCAGAAAGAGTGGAAAAGCTTTTTGCTAAGATGTAGACGAGAAGAGAGGCTAAAGAAGCAGGTATGGTACTCTGCAGAGCTAAGCACAGCTCACGGGCCTCTTTCTGCAGAAGACACACACTGCAGAGCAAAGTGAGCGGCAGAATCGTCTTTGCGCGAAGAAGCAGCTTCTTCGTCTCCGGGAGCCGGAGAGAGCGGCAACTTCGCAAAGGTGATGAAACAAGCTGTACAACACTGCGATTGTGTGCGCAGCTTGCCAACTGAGAGAAAACAGTACCTGACCACTCTCCTGCCTTTTCTATTCACATGAACATTCGATTGCAAGCTGTTTTGGACAACTTTCTTTCTCTTCTTGCAAAACACTCGGCAGACCTCCGTGCAGCCTCTAGAACACTATGGGAGATGTTTTATGTGCTGGCACAGTTTCTCCTTGCCAGACAGAGTGGAAAAACTTTTTGCTAAGATGTAGACGAGAAGAGAGGCTAAAGACGAAGGTACGGTGCTCTGCAGAGCTAAGCACCGCTCCCGGGCGTCTTTCGGCAGAAGGCGCACACCGCAGAGCACTGTGAGCGGCAGAATCGTCTTTGCGCGAAGAAGCAGCTTCTTCGTCTCCGGGAGCCGGAGAGAGCGGCAACTTCGCAAAGGTGATGAAACAAGCTGTACAACACTGCGATTGTGTGCGCAGCATGCCAAATGAGAGAAAACAGTACCTGACCACTCTCCTGCCTTATGTAATCACATGAACATTCGATTGCAAGCTGTTTTGGACAACTTTCTTTCTCTTCTTGCAAAACACTCGGCAGACCTCCGTGCAGCCTCTAGAACACGATGGGAGATGTTTTCTGTGCTGGCACAGTTTCTCCTTGCCAGACAGAGTGGAAAAGCTTTTTGCTAAGATGTAGACGAGAAGAGAGGCTAAAGACGAAGGTACGGTGCTCTGCAGAGCTAAGCACAGCTCCCGGACCTCTTTCGGCAGAAGGCGCACACAGCAGAGCACTGTGAGCGGCAGAATCGTCTTTGCGCGAAGAAGCAGCTTCTTCGTCTCCGGGAGCCGGAGAGAGCGGCAACTTCGCAAAGGTGATGAAACAAGCTGTACAACACTGCGATTGTGTGCGCAGCTTGCCAACTGAGAGAAAACAGTACCTGACCACTCTCCTGCCTTTTCTATTCACATGAACATTCGATTGCAAGCTGTTTTGGACAACTTTCTTTCTCTTCTTGCAAAACACTCGGCAGACCTGCGTGCAGCCTCTAGAACACGATGGGAGATGTTTTCTGTGCTGGCACAGTTTCTCCTTGCCAGACAGAGTGGAAAAGCTTTTTGCTAAGATGTAGACGAGAAGAGAGGCTAAAGACGAAGGTACGGTGCTTCTCAGAGCTAAGCACCGCTCCCGGACCTCTTTCGGCAGAAGGCGCACACCGCAGAGCACTGTGAGCGGCAGAATCGTCTTTGCGCGAAGAAGCAGCTTCTTCGTCTCCGGGAGCCGGAGAGAGCGGCAACTTCGCAAAGGTGATGAAACAAGCTGTACAACACTGCGATTGTGTGCGCAGCTTGCCAACTGAGAGAAAACAGTACCTGACCACTCTCCTGCCTTTTCTATTCACATGAACATTCGATTGCAAGCTGTTTTGGACAACTTTCTTTCTCTTCTTGCAAAACACTCGGCAGACCTCCGTGCAGCCTCTAGAACACTATGGGAGATGTTTTTTGTGCTGGCACAGTTTCTCCTTGCCAGACAGAGTGGAAAAGCTTTTTGCTAAGATGTAGACGAGAAGAGAGGCTAAAGACGAAGGTACGGTGCTGTGCAGAGCTAAGCACCGCTCCCGGACCTCTTTCGGCAGAAGGCGCACACCGCAGAGCACTGTGAGCGGCAGAATCGTCTTTGCGCGAAGAAGCAGCTTCTTCGTCTCCGGGAGCCGGAGAGAGCGGCAACTTCGCAAAGGTGATGAAACAAGCTGTACAACACTGCGATTGTGTGCGCAGCTTGCCAACTGAGAGAAAACAGTACCTGAGCACTCTCCTGCCTTTTCTATTCACATGAACATTCGATTGCAAGCTGTTTTGGACAACTTTCTTTCTCTTCTTGCAAAACACTCGACAGACCTCCGTGCAGCCTCTAGAACACGATGGGAGATGTTTTCTGTGCTGGCACAGTTTCTCCTTGCCAGACAGAGTGGAAAAGCTTTTTGCTAAGATGTAGACGAGAAGAGAGGCTAAAGAAGCAGGTACGGTGCTTCTCAGAGCTAAGCACCGCTCCCGGACCTCTTTCGGCAGAAGGCGCACACCGCAGAGCACTGTGAGCGGCAGAATCGTCTTTGCGCGAAGAAGCAGCTTCTTCGTCTCCGGGAGCCGGAGAGAGCGGCAACTTCGCAAAGGTGATGAAACAAGCTGTACAACACTGCGATTGTGTGCGCAGCATGCCAAATGAGAGAAAACAGTACCTGACCACTCTCCTGCCTTATGTAATCACATGAACATTCGATTGCAAGCTGTTTTGGACAACTTTCTTTCTCTTCTTGCAAAACACTCGGCAGACCTGCGTGCAGCCTCTAGAACACGATGGGAGATGTTTTCTGTGCTGGCACAGTTTCTCCTTGCCAGACAGAGTGGAAAAGCTTTTTGCTAAGATGTAGACGAGAAGAGAGGCTAAAGAAGCACGTATGGTGCTTCTCAGAGCTAAGCACCGCTCCCGGGGCTCTTTCGGCAGAAGGCGCACACCTCAGAGCACTGTGAGCGGCAGAATCGTCTTTGCGCGAAGAAGCAGCTTCTTCGTCTCCGGGAGCCGGAGAGAGCGGCAACTTCGCAAAGGTGATGAAACAAGCTGTACAACCCTGCGATTGTGTGCCCAGCTTGCCAACTGAGAGAAAACAGTACCTGACCACTCTCCTGCCTTTTCTATTCACATGAACATTTGATTGCAAGCTGTTTTGGACAACTTTCTTTCTCTTCTTGCAAAACACTCGGCAGACCTCCGTGCAGCCTCTAGAACACGATGGGAGATGTTTTCTGTGCTGGCACAGTTTCTCCTTGCCAGACAGAGTGGAAAAGCTTTTTGCTAAGATGTAGACGAGAAGAGAGGCTAAAGACGAAGGTACGGTGCTCTGCAGAGCTAAGCACCGCTCCCGGGGCTCTTTCGGCAGAAGGCGCACACCGCAGAGCACTGTGAGCGGCAGAATCGTCTTTGCGCGAAGAAGCAGCTTCTTCGTCTCCGGGAGCCGGAGAGAGCGGCAACTTCGCAAAGGTGATGAAACAAGCTGTACAACACTGCGATTGTGTGCGCAGCTTGCCAACTGAGAGAAAACAGTGCCTGACCACTCTCCTGCCTTTTCTATTCACATGAACATTCGATTGCAAGCTGTTTTGGACAACTTTCTTTCTCTTCTTGCAAAACACTCGGCAGACCTCCGTGCAGCCTCTAGAACACGATGGGAGATGTTTTCTGTGCTGGCACAGTTTCTCCTTGCCAGACAGAGTGGAAAAGCTTTTTGCTAAGATGTAGACGAGAAGAGAGGCTAAAGACGAAGGTACGGTGCTCTGCAGAGCTAAGCACCGCTCCCGGACCTCTTTCGGCAGAAGGCGCACACCGCAGAGCACTGTGAGCGGCAGAATCGTCTTTGCGCGAAGAAGCAGCTTCTTCGTCTCCGGGAGCCGGAGAGAGCGGCAACTTCGCAAAGGTGATGAAACAAGCTGTACAACACTGCGATTGTGTGCGCAGCTTGCCAACTGAGAGAAAACAGTACCTGACCACTCTCCTGCCTTTTCTATTCACATGAACATTCGATTGCAAGCTGTTTTGGACAACTTTCTTTCTCTTCTTGCAAAACACTCGACAGACCTCCGTGCAGCCTCTAGAACACGATGGGAGATGTTTTCTGTGCTGGCACAGTTTCTCCTTGCCAGACAGAGTGGAAAAGCTTTTTGCTAAGATGTAGACGAGAAGAGAGGCTAAAGAAGCAGGTACGGTGCTTCTCAGAGCTAAGCACCGCTCCCGGGGCTCTTTCGGCAGAAGGCGCACACCGCAGAGCACTGTGAGCGGCAGAATCGTCTTTGCGCGAAGAAGCAGCTTCTTCGTCTCCGGGAGCCGGAGAGAGCGGCAACTTGGCAAAGGTGATGAAACAAGCTGTACAACACTGCGATTGTGTGCGCAGCATGCCAAATGAGAGAAAACAGTACCTGAACACTCTCCTGCCTTATGTAATCACATGAACATTCGATTGCAAGCTGTTTTGGACAACTTTCTTTCTCTTCTTGCAAAACACTCGGCAGACCTCCGTGCAGCCTCTAGAACACGATGGGAGATGTTTTCTGTGCTGGCACAGTTTCTCCTTGCCAGACAGAGTGGAAAAGCTTTTTGCTAAGATGTAGACGAGAAGAGAGGCTAAAGAAGCACGTATGGTGCTTCTCAGAGCTAAGCACCGCTCCCGGGGCTCTTTCGGCAGAAGGCGCACACCTCAGAGCACTGTGAGCGGCAGAATCGTCTTTGCGCGAAGAAGCAGCTTCTTCGTCTCCGGGAGCCGGAGAGAGCGGCAACTTCGCAAAGGTGATGAAACAAGCTGTACAACACTGCGATTGTGTGCGCAGCTTGCCAACTGAGAGAAAACAGTGCCTGACCACTCTCCTGCCTTTTCTATTCAGATGAACATTCGATTGCAAGCTGTTTTGGACAACTTTCTTTCTCTTCTTGCAAAACACTCGGCAGACCTCCGTGCAGCCTCTAGAACACGATGGGAGATGTTTTCTGTGCTGGCACAGTTTCTCCTTGCCAGACAGAGTGGAAAAGCTTTTTGCTAAGATGTAGACGAGAAGAGAGGCTAAAGAAGCACGTATGGTGCTTCTCAGAGCTAAGCACAGCTCCCGGGGCTCTTTCGGCAGAAGGCGCACACCGCAGAGCACTGTGAGCGGCAGAATCGTCTTTGCGCGAAGAAGCAGCTTCTTCGTCTCCGGGAGCCGGAGAGAGCGGCAACTTGGCAAAGGTGATGAAACAAGCTGTACAACACTGCGATTGTGTGCGCAGCTTGCCAACTGAGAGAAAACAGTACCTGACCACTCTCCTGCCTTTTCTATTCAGATGAACATTCGATTGCAAGCTGTTTTGGACAACTTTCTTTCTCTTCTTGCAAAACACTCGGCAGACCTCCGTGCAGCCTCTAGAACACGATGGGAGATGTTTTCTGTGCTGGCACAGTTTCTCCTTGCCAGACAGAGTGGAAAAGCTTTTTGCTAAGATGTAGACGAGAAGAGAGGCTAAAGACGAAGGTACGGTGCTCTGCAGAGCTAAGCACCGCTCCCGGACCTCTTTCGGCAGAAGGCGCACACCGCAGAGCACTGTGAGCGGCAGAATCGTCTTTGCGCGAAGAAGCAGCTTCTTCGTCTCCGGGAGCCGGAGAGAGCGGCAACTTCCCAAAGGTGATGAAACAAGCTGTACAACACTGCGATTGTGTGCGCAGCTTGCCAACTGAGAGAAAACAGTACCTGACCACTCTCCTGCCTTTTCTATTCACGTGAACATTCGATTGCAAGCTGTTTTGGACAACTTTCTTTCTCTTCTTGCAAAACACTCGACAGACCTCCGTGCAGCCTCTAGAACACGATGGGAGATGTTTTCTGTGCTGGCACAGTTTCTCCTTGCCAGACAGAGTGGAAAAGCTTTTTGCTAAGATGTAGACGAGAAGAGAGGCTAAAGAAGCACGTATGGGGCTTCTCAGAGCTAAGCACCGCTCCCGGGGCTCTTTCGGCAGAAGGCGCACACCGCAGAGCACTGTGAGCGGCAGAATCGTCTTTGCGCGAAGAAGCAGCTTCTTCGTCTCCGGGAGCCGGAGAGAGCGGCAACTTCGCAAAGGTGATGAAACAAGCTGTACAACACTGCGATTGTGTGCGCAGCTTGCCAACTGAGAGAAAACAGTACCTGACCACTCTCCTGGCTTTTCTATTCACATGAACATTCGATTGCAAGCTGTTTTGGACAACTTTCTTTCTCTTCTTGCAAAACACTCGGCAGACCTCCGTGCAGCCTCTAGAACACTATGGGAGATGTTTTTTGTGCTGGCACAGTTTCTCCTTGCCAGACAGAGTGGAAAAGCTTTTTGCTAAGATGTAGACGAGAAGAGAGGCTAAAGACGAAGGTACGGTGCTCTGCAGAGCTAAGCACCGCTCCCGGGGCTCTTTCGGCAGAAGGCGCACACCGCAGAGCACTGTGAGCGGCAGAATCGTCTTTGCGCGAAGAAGCAGCTTGTTCGTCTCCGGGAGCCGGAGAGAGCGGCAACTTCGCAAAGGTGATGAAACAAGCTGTACAACACTGCGATTGTGTGCGCAGCTTGCCAAGTGAGACAAAACAGTACCTGACCCCTCTCCTGCCTTTTCTATTCACATGAACATTCGATTGCAAGCTGTTTTGGACAACTTTCTTTCTCTTCTTGCAAAACACTCGACAGACCTCCGTGCAGCCTCTAGAACACGATGGGAGATGTTTTCTGTGCTGGCACAGTTTCTCCTTGCCAGACAGAGTGGAAAAGCTTTTTGCTAAGATGTAGACGAGAAGAGAGGCTAAAGAAGCAGGTACGGTGCTTCTCAGAGCTAAGCACTGCTCCCGGGGCTCTTTCGGCAGAAGGCGCACACCGCAGATCACTGTGAGCGGCAGAATCGTCTTTGCGCGAAGAAGCAGCTTCTTCGTCTCCGGGAGCCGGAGAGAGCGGCAACTTCGCAAAGGTGATGAAACAAGCTGTACAACACTGCGATTGTGTGCGCAGCATGCCAAATGAGAGAAAACAGTACCTGACCACTCTCCTGCCTTATGTAATCACATGAACATTCGATTGCAAGCTGTTTTGGACAACTTTCTTTCTCTTCTTGCAAAACACTCGGCAGACCTCCGTGCAGCCTCTAGAACACGATGGGAGATGTTTTCTGTGCTGGCACAGTTTCTCCTTGCCAGACAGAGTGGAAAAGCTTTTTGCTAAGATGTAGACGAGAAGAGAGGCTAAAGACGAAGGTACGGTGCTCTGCAGAGCTAAGCACCGCTCCCGGGCGTCTTTCGGCAGAAGGCGCACACCGCAGAGCACTGTGAGCGGCAGAATCGTCTTTGCGCGAAGAAGCAGCTTCTTCGTCTCCGGGAGCCGGAGAGAGCGGCAACTTCGCAAAGGTGATGAAACAAGCTGTACAACACTGCGATTGTGTGCGCAGCTTGCCAACTGAGAGAAAACAGTGCCTGACCACTCTCCTGGCTTTTCTATTCACATGAACATTCGATTGCAAGCTGTTTTGGAGAACTTTCTTTCTCTTCTTGCAAAACACTCGGCAGACCTCCGTGCAGCCTCTAGAAGACGATGGGAGATGTTTTCTGTGCTGGCACAGTTTCTCCTTGCCAGACAGAGTGGAAAAGCTTTTTGCTAAGATGTAGACGAGAAGAGAGGCTAAAGACGAAGGTACGGTGCTCTGCAGAGGGAAGCACCGCTGCCGGTGCTCTTTCGGCAGAAGGCGCACACCGCAGAGCACTGTGAGCGGCAGAATCGTCTTTGCGCGAAGAAGCAGCTTCTTCGTCTCCGGGAGCCGGAGAGAGCGGCAGCTTCGCAAAGGTGATGAAACAAGCTGTACAACACTGCGATTGTGTGCGCAGCTTGCCAACTGAGAGAAAACAGTACCTGACCCCTCACCTGCCTTTTCTATTCACATGAACATTCGATTGCAAGCTGTTTTGGACAACTTTCTTTCTCTTCTTGCAAAACACTCGGCAGACCTCCGTGCAGCCTCTAGAACACGATGGGAGATGTTTTTTGTGCTGGCACAGTTTCTCCTTGCCAGAAAGAGTGGAAAAGCTTTTTGCTAAGATGTAGACGAGAAGAGAGGCTAAAGAAGCAGGTATGGTACTCTGCAGAGCTAAAAACAGCTCCCGGGCCTCTTTCTGCAGAAGACACACATAGCAGAACACAGTGAGCGGCAGAATCGTCTTTGCGCGAGGAAGCATCTTCTTCGTCTCCGGGAGCCGGAGAGAGCGGCAGCATCGCAAAGGTGATGAAACAAGCTGTACAACACTGCGATTGTGTGCGCAGCTTGCCAAGTGAGAGAAAACAGTACCTGACCCCTCTCCTGCCTTTTCTATTCACATGAACATTCGATTGCAAGCTGTTTTGGAGAACTTTCTTTCTCTTCTTGCAAAACACTCGGCAGACCTCCGTGCAGCCTCTAGAACACGATGGGAGATGTTTTTTGTGCCGGCACAGTTTCTCCTTGCCAGAAAGGGTGGAAAAGCTTTTTGCTAAGATGTAGACGAGAAGAGAGGCTAAAGAAGCAGGTATGGTACTCTGCAGAGCTAAGCACCGCTCCCGGGCCTCTTTCTGCAGAAGACACACACTGCAGAGCAAAGTGAGCGGCAGAATCGTCTTTGCGCGAAGAAGCAGCTTCTTCGTCTCCGGGAGCCGGAGAGAGCGGCAACTTCGCAAAGGTGATGAAACAAGCTGTACAACACTGCGATTGTGTGCGCAGCTTGCCAACTGAGAGAAAACAGTACCTGACCACTCTCCTGCCTTTTCTATTCACATGAACATTCGATTGCAAGCTGTTTTGGACAACTTTCTTTCTCTTCTTGCAAAACACTCGGCAGACCTCCGTGCAGCCTCTAGAACACTATGGGAGATGTTTTTTGTGCTGGCACAGTTTCTCCTTGCCAGACAGAGTGGAAAAACTTTTTGCTAAGATGTAGACGAGAAGAGAGGCTAAAGACGAAGGTACGGTGCTCTGCAGAGCTAAGCACCGCTCCCGGGCGTCTTTCGGCAGAAGGCGCACACCGCAGAGCACTGTGAGCGGCAGAATCGTCTTTGCGCGAAGAAGCAGCTTCTTCGTCTCCGGGAGCCGGAGAGAGCGGCAACTTCGCAAAGGTGATGAAACAAGCTGTACAACACTGCGATTGTGTGCGCAGCATGCCAAATAGGAGAAAACAGTACCTGACCACTCTCCTGCCTTATGTAATCACATGAACATTCGATTGCAAGCTGTTTTGGACAACTTTCTTTCTCTTCTTGCAAAACACTCGGCAGACCTCCGTGCAGCCTCTAGAACACGATGGGAGATGTTTTCTGTGCTGGCACAGTTTCTCCTTGCCAGACAGAGTGGAAAAGCTTTTTGCTAAGATGTAGACGAGAAGAGAGGCTAAAGAAGCAGGTACGGTGCTTCTCAGAGCTAAGCACCGCTCCCGGGGCTCTTTCGGCAGAAGGCGCACACCGCAGAGCACTGTGAGCGGCAGAATCGTCTTTGCGCGAAGAAGCAGCTTCTTCGTCTCCGGGAGCCGGAGAGAGCGGCAGCTCCGCAAAGGTGATGAAACAAGCTGTACAACACTGCGATTGTGTGCGCAGCTTGCCAACTGAGAGAAAACAGTACCTGACCCCTCTCCTGCCTTTTCTATTCACATGAACATTCGATTGCAAGCTGTTTTGGACAACTTTCTTTCTCTTCTTGCAAAACACTCGGCAGACCTCCGTGCAGCCTCTAGAACACGATGGGAGATGTTTTTTGTGCCGGCACAGTTTCTCCTTGCCAGAAAGAGTGGAAAAGCTTTTTGCTAAGATGTAGACGAGAAGAGAGGCTAAAGAAGCAGGTATGGTACTCTGCAGAGCTAAGCACAGCTCCCGGGCCTCTTTCTGCAGAAGACACACACTGCAGAACACAGTGAGCGGCAGAATCGTCTTTGCGCGAAGAAGCAGCTTCTTCGTCTCCGGGAGCCGGAGAGAGCGGCAACTTCGCAAAGGTGATGAAACAAGCTGTACAACACTGCGATTGTGTGCGCAGCTTGCCAACTGAGAGAAAACAGTACCTGACCACTCTCCTGCCTTTTCTATTCACATGAACATTCGATTGCAAGCTGTTTTGGACAACTTTCTTTCTCTTCTTGCAAAACACTCGGCAGACCTCCGTGCAGCCTCTAGAACACGATGGGAGATGTTTTTTGTGCTGGCACAGTTTCTCCTTGCCAGACAGAGTGGAAAAGCTTTTTGCTAAGATGTAGACGAGAAGAGAGGCTAAAGACGAAGGTACGGTGCTCTGCAGAGCTAAGCACCGCTCCCGGACCTCTTTCGGCAGAAGGCGCACACCGCAGAGCACTGTGAGCGGCAGAATCGTCTTTGCGCGAAGAAGCAGCTTCTTCGTCTCCGGGAGCCGGAGAGAGCGGCAACTTCGCAAAGGTGATGAAACAAGCTGTACAACCCTGCGATTGTGTGCGCAGCTTGCCAACTGAGAGAAAACAGTACCTGACCACTCTCCTGCCTTTTCTATTCACATGAACATTCGATTGCAAGCTGTTTTGGACAACTTTCTTTCTCTTCTTGCAAAACACTCGGCAGACCTGCGTGCAGCCTCTAGAACACGATGGGAGATGTTTTCTGTGCTGGCACAGTTTCTCCTTGCCAGACAGAGTGGAAAAGCTTTTTGCTAAGATGTAGACGAGAAGAGAGGCTAAAGACGAAGGTACGGTGCTCTGCAGAGCTAAGCACCGCTCCCGGGCGTCTTTCGGCAGAAGGCGCACACCGCAGAGCACTGTGAGCGGCAGAATCGTCTTTGCGCGAAGAAGCAGCTTCTTCGTCTCCGGGAGCCGGAGAGAGCGGCAACTTCGCAAAGGTGATGAAACAAGCTGTACAACACTGCGATTGTGTGCGCAGCATGCCAAATGAGAGAAAACAGTACCTGACCACTCTCCTGCCTTATGTAATCACATGAACATTCGATTGCAAGCTGTTTTGGACAACTTTCTTTCTCTTCTTGCAAAACACTCGGCAGACCTCCGTGCAGCCTCTAGAACACGATGGGAGATGTTTTCTGTGCTGGCACAGTTTCTCCTTGCCAGACAGAGTGGAAAAGCTTTTTGCTAAGATGTAGACGAGAAGAGAGGCTAAAGAAGCAGGTACGGTGCTTCTCAGAGCTAAGCACCGCTCCCGGGGCTCTTTCGGCAGAAGGCGCACACCGCAGAGCACTGTGAGCGGCAGAATCGTCTTTGCGCGAAGAAGCAGCTTCTTCGTCTCCGGGAGCCGGAGAGAGCGGCAACTTCGCAAAGGTGATGAAACAAGCTGTACAACACTGCGATTGTGTGCGCAGCATGCCAAATGAGAGAAAACAGTACCTGACCACTCTCCTGCCTTATGTAATCACATGAACATTCGATTGCAAGCTGTTTTGGACAACTTTCTTTCTCTTCTTGCAAAACACTCGGCAGACCTCCGTGCAGCCTCTAGAACACGATGGGAGATGTTTTCTGTGCTGGCACAGTTTCTCCTTGCCAGACAGAGTGGAAAAGCTTTTTGCTAAGATGTAGACGAGAAGAGAGGCTAAAGAAGCACGTTTGGTGCTTCTCAGAGCTAAGCACCGCTCCCGGGGCTCTTTCGGCAGAAGGCGCACACCTCAGAGCACTGTGAGCGGCAGAATCGTCTTTGCGCGAAGAAGCAGCTTCTTCGTCTCCGGGAGCCGGAGAGAGCGGCAACTTCGCAAAGGTGATGAAACAAGCTGTACAACCCTGCGATTGTGTGCGCAGCTTGCCAAGTGAGAGAAAACAGTACCTGACCACTCTCCTGCCTTTTCTATTCACATGAACATTCGATTGCAAGCTGTTTTGGACAACTTTCTTTCTCTTCTTGCAAAACACTCGGCAGACCTCCGTGCAGCCTCTAGAACACGATGGGAGATGTTTTCTGTGCTGGCACAGTTTCTCCTTGCCAGACAGAGTGGAAAAGCTTTTTGCTAAGATGTAGACGAGAAGAGAGGCTAAAGACGAAGGTACGGTGCTCTGCAGAGCTAAGCACCGCTCCCGGGCTTCTTTCGGCAGAAGGCGCACACCGCAGAGCACTGTGAGCGGCAGAATCGTCTTTGCGCGAAGAAGCAGCTTCTTCGTCTCCGGGAGCCGGAGAGAGCGGCAACTTCGCAAAGGTGATGAAACAAGCTGTACAACACTGCGATTGTGTGCGCAGCTTGCCAACTGAGAGAAAACAGTACCTGACCACTCTCCTGCCTTTTCTATTCACATGAACATTCGATTGCAAGCTGTTTTGGACAACTTTCTTTCTCTTCTTGCAAAACACTCGGCAGACCTCCGTGCAGCCTCTAGAACACGATGGGAGATGTTTTCTGTGCTGGCACAGTTTCTCCTTGCCAGACAGAGTGGAAAAGCTTTTTGCTAAGATGTAGACGAGAAGAGAGGCTAAAGACGAAGGTACGGTGCTCTGCAGAGCTAAGCACCGCTCCCGGGCGTCTTTCGGCAGAAGGCGCACACCGCAGAGCACTGTGAGCGGCAGAATCGTCTTTGCGCGAAGAAGCAGCTTCTTCGTCTCCGGGAGCCGGAGAGAGCGGCAACTTCGCAAAGGTGATGAAACAAGCTGTACAACACTGCGATTGTGTGCGCAGCTTGCCAACTGAGAGAAAACAGTGCCTGACCACTCTCCTGCCTTTTCTATTCACATGAACATTCGATTGCAAGCTGTTTTGGACAACTTTCTTTCTCTTCTTGCAAAACACTCGGCAGACCTCCGTGCAGCCTCTAGAACACGATGGGAGATGTTTTCTGTGCTGGCAGAGTTTCTCCTTGCCAGACAGAGTGGAAAAGCTTTTTGCTAAGATGTAGACGAGAAGAGAGGCTAAAGACGAAGGTACGGTGCTCTGCAGAGCTAAGCACCGCTCCCCGGCGTCTTTCGGCAGAAGGCGCACACCGCAGAGCACTGTGAGCGGCAGAATCGTCTTTGCGCGAAGAAGCAGCTTCTTCGTCTCCGGGAGCCGGAGAGAGCGGCAGCTTCGCAAAGGTGATGAAACAAGCTGTACAACACTGCGATTGTGTGCGCAGCTTGCCAACTGAGAGAAAACAGTACCTGACCACTCTCCTGCCTTTTCTATTCACATGAACATTCGATTGCAAGCTGTTTTGGACAACTTTCTTTCTCTTCTTGCAAAACACTCGGCAGACCTCCGTGCAGCCTCTAGAACACGATGGGAGATGTTTTTTGTGCTGGCACAGTTTCTCCTTGCCAGACAGAGTGGAAAAGCTTTTTGCTAATATGTAGAAGAGAAGAGAGGCTAAAGATGCAGGTATGGTACTCTGCAGAGCTAAAAACAGCTCCCGGGCCTCTTTCTGCAGAAGACACACATAGCAGAACACAGTGAGCGGCAGAATCGTCTTTGCGCGAGGAAGCATCATCTTCGTCTCCGGGAGCCGGAGAGAGCGGCAGCATCGCAAAGGTGATGAAACAAGCTGTACAACACTGCGATTGTGTGCGCAGCTTGCCAACTGAGAGAAAACAGTACCTGACCCCTCTCCTGCCTTTTCTATTCACATGAACATTCGATTGCAAGCTGTTTTGGAGAACTTTCTTTCTCTTCTTGCAAAACACTCGGCAGACCTCCGTGCAGCCTCTAGAACACGATGGGAGATGTTTTTTGTGCTGGCACAGTTTCTCCTTGCCAGACAGAGTGGAAAAGCTTTTTGCTAAGATGTAGACGAGAAGAGAGGCTAAAGACGAAGGTACGGTGCTCTGCAGAGCTAAGCACCGCTCCCGGACCTCTTTCGGCAGAAGGCGCACACCGCAGAGCACTGTGAGCGGCAGAATCGTCTTTGCGCGAAGAAGCAGCTTCTTCGTCTCCGGGAGCCGGAGAGAGCGGCAACTTCGCAAAGGTGATGAAACAAGCTGTACAACACTGCGATTGTGTGCGCAGCTTGCCAACTGAGAGAAAACAGTACCTGACCACTCTCCTGCCTTTTCTATTCACATGAACATTCGATTGCAAGCTGTTTTGGACAACTTTCTTTCTCTTCTTGCAAAACACTCGGCAGACCTCCGTGCAGCCTCTAGAACACGATGGGAGATGTTTTCTGTGCTGGCACAGTTTCTCCTTGCCAGACAGAGTGGAAAAGCTTTTTGCTAAGATGTAGACGAGAAGAGAGGCTAAAGAAGCAGGTACGGTGCTTCTCAGAGCTAAGCACCGCTCCCGGGGCTCTTTCGGCAGAAGGCGCACACCGCAGAGCACTGTGAGCGGCAGAATCGTCTTTGCGCGAAGAAGCAGCTTCTTCGTCTCCGGGAGCCGGAGAGAGCGGCAACTTCGCAAAGGTGATGAAACAAGCTGTACAACACTGCGATTGTGTGCGCAGCTTGCCAAATGAGAGAAAACAGTACCTGACCACTCTCCTGCCTTATGTAATCACATGAACATTCGATTGCAAGCTGTTTTGGACAACTTTCTTTCTCTTCTTGCAAAACACTCGGCAGACCTCCGTGCAGCCTCTAGAACACGATGGGAGATGTTTTCTGTGCTGGCACAGTTTCTCCTTGCCAGACAGAGTGGAAAAGCTTTTTGCTAAGATGTAGACGAGAAGAGAGGCTAAAGAAGCACGTATGGTGCTTCTCAGAGCTAAGCACCGCTCCCGGGGCTCTTTCGGCAGAAGGCGCACACCTCAGAGCACTGTGAGCGGCAGAATCGTCTTTGCGCGAAGAAGCAGCTTCTTCGTCTCCGGGAGCCGGAGAGAGCGGCAACTTCGCAAAGGTGATGAAACAAGCTGTACAACCCTGCGATTGTGTGCCCAGCTTGCCAACTGAGAGAAAACAGTACCTGACCACTCTCCTGCCTTTTCTATTCACATGAACATTCGATTGCAAGCTGTTTTGGACAACTTTCTTTCTCTTCTTGCAAAACACTCGGCAGACCTCCGTGCAGCCTCTAGAACACGATGGGAGATGTTTTCTGTGCTGGCACAGTTTCTCCTTGCCAGACAGAGTGGAAAAGCTTTTTGCTAAGATGTAGACGAGAAGAGAGGCTAAAGAAGAAGGTACGGTGCTCTGCAGAGCTAAGCACCGCTCCCGGGCGTCTTTCGGCAGAAGGCGCACACCGCAGAGCACTGTGAGCGGCAGAATCGTCTTTGCGCGAAGAAGCAGCTTCTTCGTCTCCGGGAGCCGGAGAGAGCGGCAACTTCGCAAAGGTGATGAAACAAGCTGTACAACACTGCGATTGTGTGCGCAGCTTGCCAACTGAGAGAAAACAGTGCCTGACCACTCTCCTGCCTTTTCTATTCAGATGAACATTCGATTGCAAGCTGTTTTGGACAACTTTCTTTCTCTTCTTGCAAAACACTCGGCAGACCTCCGTGCAGCCTCTAGAACACGATGGGAGATGTTTTCTGTGCTGGCACAGTTTCTCCTTGCCAGACAGAGTGGAAAAGCTTTTTGCTAAGATGTAGACGAGAAGAGAGGCTAAAGAAGCACGTATGGTGCTTCTCAGAGCTAAGCACCGCTCCCGGGGCTCTTTCGGCAGAAGGCGCACACCGCAGAGCACTGTGAGCGGCAGAATCGTCTTTGCGCGAAGAAGCAGCTTCTTCGTCTCCGGGAGCCGGAGAGAGCGGCAACTTCGCAAAGGTGATGAAACAAGCTGTACAACACTGCGATTGTGTGGGCAGCTTGCCAACTGAGAGAAAACAGTACCTGACCACTCTCCTGGCTTTTCTATTCACATGAACATTCGATTGCAAGCTGTTTTGGACAACTTTCTTTCTCTTCTTGCTTAAACTTGCAAAACACTCGCAGACCTCCGTGCAGCCTCTAGAACATGATGGGAGATGTTTTCTGTGCTGGCACAGTTTCTCCTTGCCAGACAGAGTGGAAAAGCTTTTTGCTAAGATGTAGACGAGAAGAGAGGCTAAAGACGAAGGTACGGTGCTCTGCAGAGCTAAGCACCGCTCCCGGACCTCTTTCGGCAGAAGGCGCACACCGCAGAGCACTGTGAGCGGCAGAATCGTCTTTGCGCGAAGAAGCAGCTTCTTCGTCTCCGGGAGCCGGAGAGAGCGGCAACTTCGCAAAGGTGATGAAACAAGCTGTACAACACTGCGATTGTGTGCGCAGCTTGCCAACTGAGAGAAAACAGTACCTGACCACTCTCCTGCTTTTTCTATTCACGTGAACATTCGATTGCAAGCTGTTTTGGACAACTTTCTTTCTCTTCTTGCAAAACACTCGGCAGACCTGCCTGCAGCCTCTAGAACACGATGGGAGATGTTTTCTGTGCTGGCACAGTTTCTCCTTGCCAGACAGAGTGGAAAAGCTTTTTGCTAAGATGTAGACGAGAAGAGAGGCTAAAGAAGCACGTATGGTGCTTCTCAGAGCTAAGCACCGCTCCGGACCTCTTTCGGCAGAAGGCGCACACCGCAGAGCACTGTGAGCGGCAGAATCGTCTTTGCGCGAAGAAGCAGCTTCTTCGTCTCCGGGAGCCGGAGAGAGCGGCAACTTCGCAAAGGTGATGAAACAAGCTGTACAACCCTGCGATTGTGTGCCCATCTTGCCAACTGAGAGAAAACAGTACCTGACCACTCTCCTGCCTTATGTAATCACATGAACATTTGATTGCAAGCTGTTTTGGACAACTTTCTTTCTCTTCTTGCAAAACACTCGGCAGACCTCCGTGCAGCCTCTAGAACACGATGGGAGATGTTTTCTGTGCTGGCACAGTTTCTCCTTGCCAGACAGAGTGGAAAAGCTTTTTGCTAAGATGTAGACGAGAAGAGAGGCTAAAGACGAAGGTACGGTGCTCTGCAGAGCTAAGCACCGCTCCCGGACCTCTTTCGGCAGAAGGCGCACACAGCAGAGCACTGTGAGCGGCAGAATCGTCTTTGCGCGAAGAAGCAGCTTCTTCGTCTCCGGGAGCCGGAGAGAGCGGCAACTTCGCAAAGGTGATGAAACAAGCTGTACAACACTGCGATTGTGTGCGCAGCTTGCCAACTGAGAGAAAACAGTACCTGACCACTCTCCTGCCTTTTCTATTCACATGAACATTCGATTGCAAGCTGTTTTGGACAACTTTCTTTCTCTTCTTGCAAAACACTC